>NC_028640.1:15181546-15263844 GCF_001406875.1 Solanum pennellii
GAAAATTTGAGGATATTGCAATGGAAAAAGCAGAAAACAAATACCTAACGAAGAAAAACATAGGTCGTCAAATGAATTAGGATATGTAGGTTAGGGTCTTGAGATGGCTCAGCAGAGGTTGTATGGAAAATCAAGGAAATCTGACTAAGTTAGAACCATGAGGCTGACTTACTGTCTGTACCGTAGGCCGTAGATGTAATCTGAGAGATTGTTCTAGTACTTGATGTTGAAATAAATTATGTATGGAGTGACAGAATGGACTTAGGAACTGTCAACTAACTTATCATCCATAATATAGGGTTGGAGAAGTTGTATGAGAAAGTGTACATTTCAAAAGATGGAGAATTGGATAAGTATGTAGCCATGTCATGGACCTATGGACCGTAAGTCAACCTACGGACCGTGGGCTAGCCATATAGGTTGAAGACGTGTGCTGTAGATTTATTTCCTTATTTTGTTTCCCTTTTATTTTAGGACTTGTTATCTACAATAGGGTATGTAAACCTCATTTTTGGGGGTTAGTAACTACTACATTGTTTTGATTTCTTTCTTTGGGAATGAACTCTTTTGCAACTTTAGCAAATTATCGATTTCAACATTTTATTATAAGATTTTTGTTTGCAATTCATGTTGGATTTTTGTGGTTTGTCATTCTTATTATGTAGGTTCATGATTTCTTGATCTATAAACATAAATTATATTCTTGATAATATGGGTAACTAAATCCACAAATAGGATAGTTGAAACCATGAGTGATTAAGAAACTACGAAGAGCAATTAAGCAATTCTTTAATAGTGTTTTTGTATTCATTTATAGTTATTTCATTTCGAAGTCTTTCTCACAAGTGTAAACATTAAAACACGCCTTGTTGTGACTTTCCGGACCAAGTAGGTTGTTTATAAGAAAATAATTATATGTAATACACTAAGAAGGGATTCCTACTACTAGAATTAATGTGTAATGATCTTGTGGGAAACACTTACACCCTAGTTATACTCTCGTCACAATAACAATCAACATTAGCTTTACTTATAAAACAATTGTATCATTTTTGGAAGTTGTTTTACAACCTCCCCCCCCCCTACTTAGTTTTTTAGAAATAATTGACATGAATGTTATAATTGTGGGTTGAAGTTAAGTCTAAAACATATTCTTTGTGGGATAAACCGCAACCTACTAGTTGGGTTCTTTACTTGATAATGATCGCTTATTCTTCTTCAGGGAGGTGTAATTTGAGCGTATCAACAAGGCATCACATTACCTTCAAAGCTAGTTTAAAAGGACTCTAATCGTATAGGAAACATGGTCCCTTACCTATAGTATAAGTCTTTGTAAAGTATCAGAAGAACAAAATAAGCATATGCATAACACATGTTGTTACAATAGTATGACTGTGAATGTGTATGCACTAAACTGAACCCAACAATCCAGTATGCTCTTCACATGGTTGCTAAATCCATGGCACAAATGAATAATTTTTTATATGGAGTATCAAACTTTGTAAATATAAAGTGCAAGAAATGTGATATTGCTAGAAAATATGAATGTATCTAGGCCGAAGACTTATGCTTAGTATGTTGAGGGAGATAATTATAGTAAACATGGCAAGGAGAATAAAAAGTCTAGTATTAGGAACTATGAGAATTCTCAATAGAAATTGGGTGGTCAAATCGGTTGAAAGGGTCACAAATAATTTTCACCCCCACCCGTTGTCCAGCAAATGTTCTATCTTCAAATTTATGAGAGTATAAAAAGAATAGAGCATCATTCACTAAGTCTCAAGGGACTGTTCCACGTACTACAACCTACCCAACATATCCTATGTGTGGCATGTGCCTTGTAGAAAAGGAAGGTTGCTTTGGGTGTGGCCAGTCTAGTCACATGTTTAAAGATTATTTATCTAAATAGGGGCAATGAGGTAACAATGGTAGAGCTTTTTCCATTGCAATATCCTCAAATTTTCGCACCCGCTATCGGCTATTTTGTACCTCGACGATAAGTTGAGGGTGTCTATTAAAGAGAAAATTTAAAGAAAAGTGTGTGTGAAAAGAATTTGTTATTTTAAAGAAAATAAAAAATAACTGAAAAAAAAGTATGTGACTTTGCGAAAGAATGAAAGGAAGGATGTCAAATATAGTGGAAAAAGAGGTCAAAGCCCTAAATGTGAAATCAAGGAGGGAAGAAAGTAACTACATGTATGCATATGTACCACATTTGACCCCGAGCCTATGTTACAAGCCAATAAAGTCCTGTAGTGATCGTAGAGTATAGTTTGTGGAGTCAAAGCAGGGAAAATAAGGGCAAGCCTATGGTGTTGATCGCTACCTGTACTTCAGAATTATTCCTAAGTGTGAGAGTTAAAGTATTTCATATGATAAATCTTCATATACATTGAGTGAACAAAGGGGCATTCTATTGAAGTAAGGTCACTAGTTACATTGTCGGGAAGTTGGTACTTTAGGGATAGCAAAACAGTTTCTGTGGTGTGATTGATTTGTTCATTATTCCATTTTTGGACACGCATAAATTTGCTTTTTTGCGTCTAAGAGGAAAAAATTACACTTAAAATAAGAGTCGGGTAGAGAGTTATATAATTGTTTAGGTTTAAATGGCTTGCTTCTATACAAGTGTTAGTTAGAGTCCTTGTATGTTTCTTGATCATAACCAACAATTCTAAATTGAGGGTGTTGATGTGCCGCGAGTTTAAGTACTACTGATATGTTGTGTTCAATATTTGTGTGAGCTTAGAGGCCGTTTTGTGTTAGCTTTCTTTTTGATTGTTGTTGCTTTAGGAAATAAAATCAGGTGCGAAAATTTGAGGATATTGCAATGGAAAAAGCAGAAAACAAATACCTAACGAAGAAAAACATAGGTCGTCAAATGAATTAGGATATGTAGGTTAGGGTCTTGAGATGGCTCAGCAGAGGTTGTATGGAAAATCAAGGAAATCTGACTAAGTTAGAACCATGAGGGTGACTTACTGTCTGTACCGTAGGCCGTAGATGTAATCTGAGAGATTGTTCTAGTACTTGATGTTGAAATAAATTATGTATGGAGTGACAGAATGGACTTAGGAACTGTCAACTAACTTATCATCCATAATATAGGGTTGGAGAAGTTGTATGAGAAAGTGTACATTTCAAAAGATGGAGAATTGGATAAGTATGTAGCCATGTCATGGACCTATGGACCGTAAGTCAACCTACGGACCGTGGGCTAGCCATATAGGTTGAAGACGTGTGCTGTAGATTTATTTCCTTATTTTGTTTCCCTTTTATTTTAGGACTTGTTATCTACAATAGGGTATGTAAACCTCATTTTTGGGGGTTAGTAACTACTACATTGTTTTGATTTCTTTCTTTGCGAATGAACTCTTTTGCAACTTTAGCAAATTATCGATTTCAACATTTTATTATAAGATTTTTGTTTGCAATTCATGTTGGATTTTTGTGGTTTGTCATTCTTATTATGTAGGTTCATGATTTCTTGATCTATAAACATAAATTATATTCTTGATAATATGGGTAACTAAATCCACAAATAGGATAGTTGAAACCATGAGTGATTAAGAAACTACGAAGAGCAATTAAGCAATTCTTTAATAGTGTTTTTGTATTCATTTATAGTTATTTCATTTCGAAGTCTTTCTCACAAGTGTAAACATTAAAACACGCCTTGTTGTGACTTTCCGGACCAAGTAGGTTGTTTATAAGAAAATAATTATATGTAATACACTAAGAAGGGATTCCTACTACTAGATTTAATGTGTAATGACCTTGTGGGAAACACTTACACCCTAGTTATACTCTCGTCACAATAACAATCAACATTNAAGTAGGTTGTTTATAAGAAAATAATTATATGTAATACACTAAGAAGGGATTCCTACTACTAGAATTAATGTGTAATGATCTTGTGGGAAACACTTACACCCTAGTTATACTCTCGTCACAATAACAATCAACATTAGCTTTACTTATAAAACAATTGTATCATTTTTGGAAGTTGTTTTACAACCTCCCCCCCCCCTACTTAGTTTTTTAGAAATAATTGACATGAATGTTATAATTGTGGGTTGAAGTTAAGTCTAAAACATATTCTTTGTGGGATAAACCGCAACCTACTAGTTGGGTTCTTTACTTGATAATGATCGCTTATTCTTCTTCAGGGAGGTGTAATTTGAGCGTATCAACAAGGCATCACATTACCTTCAAAGCTAGTTTAAAAGGACTCTAATCGTATAGGAAACATGGTCCCTTACCTATAGTATAAGTCTTTGTAAAGTATCAGAAGAACAAAATAAGCATATGCATAACACATGTTGTTACAATAGTATGACTGTGAATGTGTATGCACTAAACTGAACCCAACAATCCAGTATGCTCTTCACATGGTTGCTAAATCCATGGCACAAATGAATAATTTTTTATATGGAGTATCAAACTTTGTAAATATAAAGTGCAAGAAATGTGATATTGCTAGAAAATATGAATGTATCTAGGCCGAAGACTTATGCTTAGTATGTTGAGGGAGATAATTATAGTAAACATGGCAAGGAGAATAAAAAGTCTAGTATTAGGAACTATGAGAATTCTCAATAGAAATCGGGTGGTCAAATCGTTTGAAAGGGTCACACATAATTTTCACCCCCACCCGTTGTCCAGCAAATGTTCTATCTTCAAATTTATGAGAGTATAAAAAGAATAGAGCATCATTCACTAAGTCTCAAGGGACTGTTCCACGTACTACAACCTACCCAACATATCCTATGTGTGGCATGTGCCTTGTAGAAAAGGAAGGTTGCTTTGGGTGTGGCCAGTCTAGTCACATGTTTAAAGATTATTTATCTAAATAGGGGCAATGAGGTAACAGTGGTAGAGCTTAATCTAAAACTTCAGTGACACCAACAAGTTGCATGAATTTGCAAGGTGACTATTCTGGTATAGGTGGGGGTCAGAGCTAGAACAGGCTTTAGGCTCTTCAAGCTTTCCAGGTTCAGGTTGATTCTCCTAAGGTAGTCACTCGTATAATATAAGTCTTTAATGTCGATGTTTATGCTTTTTTATGCATGGCCTACGCTTCCCTTTTTAACTCCTTATATAGAAGTCAACTTTAATGTTAGTCAAAAAATTCTCTCAGACCCCTACATAGTCTCTTATCTAGTCGGTGAACTACTTATAGCTAGACGCATGTACAAAATGTTCCCTTAGTCTACTAGAAAGATAACTCATCAGATCATTGAGAGATACAAAATGTACATATCAATATCATTCTATGCATGGGTAGGTTCCATTGTTATTACGTTTTATTCAATTTTACAACAAGGATTCTTCGTTTTAGATGTGCACAAGAACAATCTTAGAGTTGAAGGATAGTAGCTTAGCACCTATGGGTCGATTCATATCTTACCGTAAGGCAAAAAAGATGATCTCTTAGGTTTTACCTCTATCATAGAGTTCGGGTTAAAGATTAAATCTCCGAAACTCCAACTTTTTAATAAGTTCCAGTAGGAAATGAAATTACATTAGTGTTTCTTGAAGAAATTCAAAGAGTTCCTCCCAAATGGGAAATAAACATTGGGATTGATATCCTTTCGGATACTTAGATTATTTTATTCTTCCTTATAGAATAGCTCCAACTTCTATTAAGGAACTAAAAGGGCAGACGAAAGACCTTGTAGTTTAGGGATTTATTAGACCTAGAATTTCTCGAAGAGGTGCAACATTGTTGTTTTGAAGAAGAAATATGGGTCTCTCAGGATGTGTATTGACTTTAGGAAATTGAATAAAATCACAATCAAGAATACATACCCCATCCCTAGTATTAATGACTTCATTGGAAAACGTGATGGTGCAAGTCATTTCTCAAAAATAGACCTCACATTTGGTTATGATCACCTTAGAGTCAGAAATAATGACATGCTGAAGACAAATTTTACGACTCAATATAGTCATTGTGAATTTGAAGTTATGTCATTTGGACTAACCACTGTTTGAGCAGCTTTCATGGACTTGATGAATAGAGTGTTCAAGTAGTACTTTTACTAATTTGTTATCGCATATATTGATGATATCCTTAATTAATGCAAGAATGATGAAGAATATATGAATTATTTAAGGGTTATTTTATAGATTCTCGATGATCACCAGTTAAGCGCTAAGTTCCGCTAATGTGAGTTTTTATTTCAATCTGTTGCTTTCCCTGATCAAATTGTTTCTAGTAACGAAATCTGAGTAGATGCACAGATAGTAAGTAAAGTTAACAATTCCCAATAAATATCTTTTTACACATATTAGAAACTTATTGGGTCTAGAGGGTTACTAAAGGAGGATTGTGGAAGGATTCTCATCCATAGCCTCTCCATTGACTAGGTTTGCTAACACTCAGGTTTAACTCTACTAGAGTGTTCAAATGCTTATGTTGTATATTCTGATGCATCCAGTATCGACCAAGGTTATGTGATCATGCAAAAAAACAAGGTGTCAACATATGCTTCTTGAAAACTTAAGTTGCATGACAAGAACAATCTAGCTCATGACCTCGAGATTGTTGAAGTGGTTCTTGCGTTTACAATTTGGAGACATTACTATTATGGTATTCATGTAGATGTATTTGTAAACCATAAAATCCTTCAATATGTGGTTACCCAGAAAGAGGTGGATCTTAGCTAGAGGAGATGGACTGAATTCCTCAAAGACTACGATATGATTGTGTATTACCATTTAGGTAAGACCAATGTAGTAGATAATTCACTAAGAAGATTATATATGGTTAGTGTGGCACCGACAGAGGAAGAAATAAAGGAAGTAGTAAAGGATTTTCACAGGCTTGCTCGATTTTGAGTTTGTCGTATGAGCATATCATATGGCGGTGTAATACTTGGCCAATATTGTTTCAAATTCACTTAAAAGACTATCTGTGGGTAGTGTGGCACTTGTTGAGGAGGAAATAAAGGATCTAGCAAAGGATGTTCATAGGCTTCCTCGAATTGGAGTTCGCCTTATGGGTATCTATTAATGTGGTTTAATACTTGAGAATGGGTTAGAATCATTATTGCTATTGGAGGTGAGGGAAAAGCAACGCAAAGACCCAATATAGTTTCTACTAAAAGGTTATTGTTCACCAACAATGACATGATGTTTTCTCCCTAGGGGGAGATGATGTTCTTCACTATCAGGTATATTATGTGGTCCTATGGTGGGTTAGTGGAGACACCATATTCTTGTAGAATCCCAAAACTATAGGTAATTTATTCATCTAGTCGCTAGTATGATGTACCATGACCTTGGGGAAATCATTTGGTGGAATAGCATTTCGAGGGATATAGAAGACTTTGTGTCTAAGCTCCCCAATTGTCAACAACTAATGGTAGAACATCAGAAACAGGGGTTATGACTCAAAATATATAAATTCCTACTTGGATGTTGGAGTTAATCAACATGGAATTAATTATATGATCACTTACAACTCGTTGATATAAGGACTACATTTGTGTGATAGCTGATAGAGTCACTAAGTCTGCATTCTTTTTTGTTGTTAAGAGTATAGATATAACACCTCGGAAATTAGAACCCAAAATATTATTTTGCAGAACTCACCTCAAGTAGTTAACCATGACATGATTCATGTACCGTGATAGTGGTTTGTTGACCTTTTCATAGTCCATAGTGGGACTCCACCAAGCTTAGGCGTCATATCACAGGACCGTTCATAGGTTGTGGTGGCGATGCATCCGTGATCATTAAACCAGTAGACCCCTCTGACATATCCTAAGACCCCCACGTCTATGTGAAGACAACATTTTGACGGCTATTGTTATTCACACGGAATATACGAGGGCCTGTGGAGTCAACCATTATCCCCTTTTGGACAACCCGTGAAACGTTCACGCCCAAATGAAGAACACATGTGCCTTCATGGTTGATGGTCTTAATGACGCCTCATGGGAGCGTCCGTGAGGATTAACCAATAGGCCTCATGATCTAACCCTCTAAACCACAGCCCATGTATGGATCAGGGGGACCTTCATGGTTCGTGGTTCTCCATTTGGGCCGTAGTAAGGACTCGTGAAATAGAGGCCTCATTTCCTGAAATAAGTGTAGAACACAACCGAAATACAACTTTGTGGTCCCTTTCATGGTTCGTGAAGATTGTCATGGTTAGCCTAACGACATCTTTGTGTTAAGGGTATTTTGGTACTTTCTATTTTTGTTGGAAACCTAAACTAAGTCGTTTTAACCATAAACTACATGTTTTTTTGTATTTTTAGCATAGACACATATCTAGAACATACCTAAGTCTTATCATTCATCCGAACTCAAAAATTAGAATGTAAAAGGAGATAGATGTCAGCCAACCCTATATGAGAACACAGAAAGAATCAATCTGTTCCAGCCCCAAAAATTTAAATATTTATTCGTGGAATTTTTTATGAGATATGTAGGGTTTCAGTTGTTTATTCTTTTCTCCCATTAGGTCCCTACATGTCTTTCAGATTCTTGATTCCCTATGATCAACAAGACCTAGAGTTTCTAGAATTTTAGAAGATTACCATGAATTAGTTTATTTAATTTTCCAAATCAGTCTATCATATTATTACTTCACTTCTTACATCAATTTCAAAACCATATGTATTTCTTTACTTTATAAATTACACATGCTAGGGTAGATCTTTAAGTCATTTAATATATAGATTCCTCTATTTATCAATGTGTCATTATAATTTTATTAATGTCTAATCTCATTTTTCATGATAGTTTGAGCTATCCAATTACTAAAATTTATTATTAATGTTTTAATAATTAAATCCAATCGGAGTAGCAAAATACCGAATTGAAGTAGGGTTCAAAATACCCAAGTAATCCTACAACTACTAGTCATGTAAGTTGTAAGTCCCCACTGAGGGCATAAATTTAGTGGTCAGGATAGCATGCTTCTACACCTTTGGCCACATTTATTGGGTCCTCTAGATCGGCTTATACATTGGACTCCACCTTTTTCTCATGTGGTTTTATCATCATTATTAGTAGCTCCCACATTTCAGGCAAACTCCATTGCATTGACCACATATAAGTATACCCAGTATTAAGTCTCATCATGTTATCATTTGGTCATTGCATTCACTTCGTTCAACATATAACATCTATATCATTTCCATGTTATAATATTAATTATTTGGTTTGTTTATTTATATGTTATTTTAGCTTTGTTTAATACCTTGTGCTTAGTACCTTTCATTTATTGATACATACTATGTACAACATCTTCTTATAATGTAGGTTCAGTTTCTCATCACTCATATCATGCTTAGATCAATTCTTCATCTCTAGTTTAGCAATCAGTTGTGAATATTCATTCTTTGAGGACAATAGTCATGTTACCTTTTTAGTATCTCAGTCTTTTAGTTTCAGTTTTGTAGACATAGTTAGGATATGTACCATTGCTTCTAGTCAGTTTTAGTCTAGTTTCAGACATAGTTAGATTTAGCATAGTATTTAAGTTTGATACTTCTTTGTATTAAACTCTCAGAATTTATATATTAAGTATTATAATATGAGTATCCTCCATCATTTTAATTTCATTATTATTTTACTTATACACTATTTTTATTGCTCATCTTATCTTTAGAATGATCATGATTAAGGAATAAGGGTTAGCATGGGGTCTCATTGCTGCATCTCAAGGGTAGCTTTAATGTGTGATAACGTATTTGTTGGAAGACTACGCCAAGCTTTACATTGATTAGATAGTACAAATACATGTGGTTTTTTTTATTATCATTTCCAATATAGGTCCTAATGTTACCTCTCATTTACGTAAGTTGTTTCAGAAAGGTCTTCGTAATATGGTTAACCATTGCATAATATTTCAAGTAGAGCGTACCATGCATTCCTTAGAGGACATTTTTAGAGCTTGTGTGAGCGACTTCAATGGTTGTTGGGATGATCACCATCGTCTTATAAAGTTTTCTGATTGTAAAGCTAACTTTCAAACATTCAGATGGCCTCTTACAAGATTTAGATTTCTAGTTAGTTGGTTGATGAAGGTAAATCAGCCTTGATAGGGCCAAATATAGTTTGTGGTGTAAAACCCTTAAATGAAATAAGGTGAACTCGAGCTTCGTGATTGTTTGTTGAGTAAATTTTAAGATAAAATAAATCATATTTATGTTCTTAGGCAGTTTGTCAAGTTTTGTCATGTTTTGAGGTCAAGCGTCCGAGAACGTCCACAACGTTCGCAAAGTGTACCTTAGAAAGTGCTTATGTGTCTTGATGTGTTTGACTGAGTTTTACGTGTTCATCTTGTTTGAATTTTTTGTTGGATGCTCCTAATACTGATACGACTATGTTTATGGGTTTAACATCTGGGTACGACCCCACCTAGGACCCACAAGGGGCCATAGAGAAGGACCCAAAACTGCCTTGGCAGTGTCCACGAACGAGGGGAAACGACGACCAGTTGTCCAACCAATGGCCCGACGACATACCCTTCTATTGGAACTACAAGGTAGTCTATCCATGCCCCAAATGGAGCTAATTGTCTACCCACGAAACCCCACAAACGAATCGTTAATAGAAAGACGGTCTTTTTGTTGATCCGTCGTTTCAAGCTTGCCAAAAAGTTATCCTTTCCTGTAATGACTTGGGGTATTTGGTAAATTCACCCAAAGTCTTTTATGAACCTAGAAAGTCATTTTTAGGGTTATTTAGTTATATTAAAGAGTTCAAAACCCTAAGACCTAATTTTAGACTTCATTTCCTAAAACCCAAAACCACTCCCTCTTAGAAGACTCTCTTATGTCACCATGGAAGTTAGAAGTCAAGAAGGAACTAGGAGAGCTGTTGGTGGACGTTTCTTCATCAAAAATCATTGGGGTTTCTTCTATTTGAGATATTGTATGCATCCTTTAATTCTCTTCAATTCAAGGAGTCCCTTCTAATGAATTTTAGAAAAGGGTTTTCAACCCTAGTGTCCTCTATCTTCAACTCTAAATATGGGCCTTGGCTGAAATCATTTTGAAAGATTTAAAAATGATGTTTCTAATTTTGGTTGGCGATTTTAATGTTAGAATTTCAGTGAAATCATGTAAAACTTTTTATCCAATTATGGCTTAGGAAATGTGTTAAATTAGTTTGAATTTGTAGTCTTGTGTGTGGCTTTACTTGTGTTGTTATTGATGTTTAGTTACTGCCTTAAGGGCTAATTTATGATGAATTTTTGAGTAAAATGTTACAGATGATGGAAGCTTGGATAAATGGGTAAGTTGGTTATGGTGTTTAACTTTAATTATGAAATGCTCTTGAGTGGTATGATCCACCTTCTTGGTGGCGGTGTTTACTTGAATTGTATGAATGTGTAGTTTCTTGTGTATTGTGAATGAGGCCATCAAGGAATATTATGTGAAGAAAGTTGAAAATAAAGTTATTCTTGTCAATGTGCTTTTATGAAGCTTTTTATTAAAAGTATGCTAAGGATAATGTCTAAATGACTTATATTGTTATGTGAAGCATGTTAAAGTGTGTGTTTGGATAAAATAAGGTCTAATCATTTATAGAAGTTAAATGAAAATAAAATGATGCTTATGTGCAAGGTGTGCTCACATGTACGCACACTCACACTTAAATGAATAAGTGAATATAAGTTAGGTTTAAAGTGGAGTTTTGGGGTGAACACTATTCCTGAGTTGAGAGGATGTGTTTAGTAGAAACCTAACTACATCCTAAGAGCTTTCTAATATAGGTTTGAGGATGAATTTCCTTCGTGAGTTAAGATGTTGTGTTCATTAGTTATCCTTAACCTATAGTTTTTAATGTTGAGATTTTGTGGGGATTTATGCCTAGCACTGAGATTATATGAAGAAGAAGTGTTTTCACTTCGTGAGTTGAGATATTGTATTCCAATGTGCCTCTTGAGATGAGTACTCCTCATTAGTATAAAATGATTGTACCTCTTGACATGAGTACTCCTCGTGAGTAGAGAATGAGTAACTTAGTAGAAATCTCCTTATCCCTTAACTATGTACCCACATAGGTGTTTCTACTGGTAAAATTATGTAAAAGCTAAAACAAAGTAAGACCTCACCAAAGGAAAGTGAGGGAACCCTTCTCTGATAAGGGAAGTATAGGGATTCCATGTTTACCTCGCATGGTATATGTCGGTTAAGCTAACTCCCACAAACGTGATTAAAATGTTAAGCCTTCTAAAAATATGTATTACTTAGGGTAGGTGGTGGTATGGGACTCTATCTACTCATTGCACTAAGAAGGCTTTCTGAAAGGGAAGTGTTTCTTATTTGAGTGTTCTTCTAATGTCTTGTTATTTAGTGTTGATGTGATGAAAAAAGGTGTCAGAATGTATAGAAGTTACATGTTAATGAAATGAAGCTTATGTGGAAGGTGTGCTCATATGTAAACACACACTCATACTTGAATGAATAAATGAAGGTAAGTTAAGTCAAAAGAGGAGTTTTGGGGTGAACACTATTCTTGAGTGGAGAAGATGTGTTTAGTAGAAACCTCACTACATCCTATGAGCTTTCTAAGATACGTTGGATGATGAATGCTCTTCACGAGTTTAGATGTGGTGTTCATTAGTTATCCTTAACCTATAGTTTATAATGTTGAGAATCTGTGGGGAGTTATGCCTAGCAACGAGAGGATATGAAGAAGAGGTGGTTACACTTCGTGAGTTGAGATGTTGTATTATAATGTACCTCTTGATATAAGTACTCCTCGTTAGTAGTGAATGAGTTTCTTAGTAGCAATCTCTTTATCCCTTAACTATGCACCCGCATAAGTGTATCTTCTGGGAAAGCCATGTAAAATCTAATACAAAGTAAGACCTCACCTAAGGAAAGTATGGGGACCCTTCTCCGATAAGGGAAGTATCAGGATTCCGTGTTTATCTCTCATAGTCTATGTCGGTTAAGCTAGCTCCCACAAAAGTAATGAAAATTCTAAGTCTTCTAAAAGAATGTACTACTTAAGGTAGGTAGTGGAATGGGATAATATTTTCCCATTGCACTAGGAAGGAATTCTGAAAGGGTAGTCTTGGTGAGATTTGTAAGAATTGAATGAAGTAAGTTTTCTCAAAGAACATACTACTTAAGGTAGGTGGTTAAATGGGATGCTACCTATCTATTGCACTAAGTAGACCTTCCGAAAAGGGATTCTTGGTGCTAAGCCGTCTAAAAGAGTGTACTACTTAGGGTAGCTGGTGGTATGGAACGCTATCTACTCATTACATTTAGTAGGCATTCCGGAAGAGAAGTCTTGGTGTCTTATTTCAGTGTTCTTTTATTGTTTTGTTATTTAGTGGTGACTTGTTGTCCCGAGGGGAGTAAGCAAAAAGAGGCAGTCTTGAGGATCGTTTTGATGTGTGTTGAAGGAGGTGTATGTGCATTTTCTTCATGTCTTACCTTTGTGAGTCTTATGATAATCCTTAGTTAGGAAAATCCTACGGAGATGAGTTCACTTCCTCTTTCCTTTGCCTTGGAAGTTCACTATTTTTGAATAGGATAGTTCATTGTAATGTTAAAGAAGCTTACTGTAAATTTTGTGTACTTCACTATAATATACTCTTTTTACTTAAAATTATTGAAATCCTTCTCTATGTGTTAAATGATGATTCTCATGTTGTTTTACTTCTATATTCTTTAATGTTTTACTTAATTGTCATGAAAATGTATTTATACTAAAACTCCCTTTTTTGCATGTTTTTGCACATGCAATACATAGTACATTATTTGTACTAACACCATACTTTTCTGTACTCTAAAAGTATAGGTTTGGAAGCAATATTGAATTTAAAAAGGAAAAGCTTTATAAAGAGTCTCTCAAGACAAAGTATTTCCTCATATATTCGAGGGAATATTTCTTTATTCTTTTAGTTTTGTATAAGTTCTTATTATATATTTCTTTTTAAATGTAAAGGGTTAGGTCCATATGATTTTTATGTCGTG
Organism: Solanum pennellii; assembly: GCF_001406875.1. Classification (NCBI taxonomy): domain Eukaryota; kingdom Viridiplantae; phylum Streptophyta; class Magnoliopsida; order Solanales; family Solanaceae; genus Solanum; species Solanum pennellii. Next base: position 15,195,508 of record NC_028640.1, read on the forward strand.
TCTTTAAGATGGCTTGTGACGATAATACATTCTTAGTATTGATAAAAGATTCCTTGTTATTTTAAATGTTGTAAAAAGTTTTAATTTTGCGCAACTTTTCATGTCTTGTCTAATGAACGATAGTTAAAGGGCTTGTACAAGACCACATAGGGTCAAGTACACCCTGTCATGACCCAAGAGTTCTCCTTAACTTCTTGGGGGTTCTTGCGGGTCGTGACACATGGTTCTATGGAGAATATGCAACTTGATAGAAATAGACTTAAGACAACCTATAGACACTAGAAGTATTTTGCATATGTAAGGAAAGGGGAACTAGAGTTTCAAGTTGACAAGTGGGGTTTCCATAATTTTTCACCTATGAATGAGGGATGAGATAAAGAAATAAAATTAAGCTCATTCCTCTATTCGCGATCATGTATTTAGATTTCCACATTTCATTGTTGAAGAAGTGTGTAGGTGATCCAACATCCATTGCGCCTTTAGAATGTAAAATCGTAAAAGATAGTCTCATGTATGAGGATATACCATTTGAGATTCTTCATTCTCATGTTATAAAATCGAGAAACAAAGAAGTCATTTCGGTTAAGGTTTCGTGGAGGAGTAAGTCCATAGAGGGGCCTACTTGGGAATAGAAGCAAGCATGAAGTCTAACTACACTCACCTCTTTCATTCCAATTCCACTCTATCTTGAGGTGATAGTTTCTATTCAGTATTAGTATAATGGTCCTTTAGTAGTACATGCATTTTCACCATACTTTCATGTTTTGGGAACCTTGTTCACTCAAAAATAAGTTTCTAGAAATTTGGTGTAGGGTTTTCAACTCTCCCCTCTATTTTAGCTAGTTAAATCTTTATACGAGTATCAATTTTTCCGAAGGGATTATAATGTAACATCGGGTATTCTACAATGTATACCCGTAAAAGATAGTCTCACGTATTAGGATGTACCATTTGAGATTCTTAATTCTCATGTTATAAAGTTGAGAAACAAAGAAGTCATTTCGGTTAAGGTTTCGTGGAGGAGTAAGTCCATAGAGGGGCCTACTTGGGAATAGAAGCAGCGATGAAGTCTAAGTACACTCCCCTATTTCAATCCAATTCCACTCTAGTTTGAGGTGATAGTTTCTATTAAGTCTTAGTATCATGCCTTTTCATTTGTACCTGAATATTCACCATACTTTCATGTTTTGGGAACTTTGTTCAGTAAAAAATAAGTTTCTAGAAATTTGGTGTAGGGTGTTCAACTCTCCCCTCTATTTTTGCTAGTTAAATCTTTATTCGGGTATGAATTTTTCCAAAGGGATTATATTGTAACATCGGGTATTCTAGGAATACTGAAATGCAGAAGTAAGGAAATACAAGTATCATTAACGTGCAACACCATGGTCATATGATGACTCACGACCCGTGATGGTAATCTGTCGATGGTCACCTGCACCACTCTCAAGAAAAAGAATGAATAAATTTGGCTAAGTCATGAACTATGGAAGTACCTTGTCAAGACCGAAGTATAGACACCAGACGAGACCGGCGTCGTTGACCTGTATGTTGCAGACAAGCCTACTTATGTCATTCTTACTTTGTATAGATTAATTTTAGCGGAAAATTTGAAACTTTTTTATTTTTAAAAAACATACTAATAATTAAATTAGATTCATAATTGTTCACCATAACCATCTAATATTAAGATCATCAAATGAAAAAATAGTTTAATAGAGAATTAAATGTATACTTGCCAAAATGGCACCAATACAATGTCTGAACAAAAGCGGAAACCAAGGCTAGTGGAACACACTCCACTAGCTCAATCCTATAACTAAGCTAGAATATAATGGGCAAGCATCATCGAAATCATGAGGTCCTACCATGTCCGGATGAATGCTCCACGTCCGCATAGTTTCTGGGTCAACCTGTAGCTCTAGCATCAACCTGTGCCTGCACCTATAAATATAGAGTTGTATGGGATTAATACACACTTGTACAAAGTATGGGTATATTCAAGCACAAACCATGGACATGCATGATTAAGAACAGCTCTTTCCTGATAATATTATTATGTAAAGTCAAGTCATTGGACTTGCCAAATTGGGATTGGGAAAGTTGGTGAGCTTTCGAAAATTGGATTAGGAAAGTGACTGAACATTCCTAATTCGGATTGGCAAATTCATGCCATGAGAGTAACATGCTTCATAATACTTATCATATTGCACACAACATATAACATCTTGCACATAGCACATAACATATTGCGTATAACACATAACATTTTTCATATCATTCGTTCATATGCCATGAGACCTTGGAATCATGGACTTGACATCAATACTTCCCAAAAATGAGGACTCAACATATGGGACCTTAACTAGGGAGCCTTCTTTTGCAAAAACAGAGTCTGCTTCATTCATTCATACGTACTTCATCTCATTTCCTCCATAGGCTAATGTAAACACCAGCTATACCTAGTATGTAGTTTAAGACTTTCATGACGTATGTTGTCCAATGATCAAGAATTATCTAGTGTCATTACATAAGTGTAGCTCACCTCTTGATTATCCTATACTTACACCTTTGGTATTATTCATTTCATAATGTGCATCATTAGAGGCTGGATTCATTAATCCATGGGAACTTTAACTTTAACCGACATAGATTATGTGAGCATCATGAAATCAAGTGAAATGAAACTCCACAACGAAGAAAGGTGGAATCACCAGCCAAAGTGACCCAAAACATTCTAGCATACATGGGAATTGAACGCCGCCAGATCCCTATATTGGCAGTATAGATTCGATGACTATAAGAGATAAAGATGCCCATATTTGGCATGCCGGACAGTCTCATCTAATGAGAGTTATGTGAACCCCGCCCTTTCCCAAAGAAGGAATCACCCCTCATTGTTAGACTATCGGTGCTTAGTATAAAATTCCTTTACATTGAACTCATACGTCATCGAAACTGGCTTCTAGTATGAGGACATCATAGCTCAATAGATTATTTCCAATCTCATCATTAGTATTGAGTGTTTTAATCTCAATACATTCATTAGAGTTTTCATAGACATTGGTCTCTTCATTAACTTTACACTATCATAGGTGAGTACGTTTTGGTAACATTTACTTAGGCTCATTCGAGATTGCTCTCATCTTTTACATTAGCCTCATATCATGGTGTCACCACATTCATTAACATTAGCACATTTGCTCTTCATAATTACTCATCCCATTTTACCTGAATGTTCATTTCACCATATGCCAATGCACTTGGACATTTAGTGTTTCACACTCTTACTTAACCCTTCTAGGGTTTCATCATTTAATTATTCATTTCATCACTTCATTGTTCATTTCATTTCATCATACGAAAATGCACTTGTCCATTTAGTGTGTTTCACACTCTTACATAACCATTTTAGGGTTACATCATTTCATCACGTACATCTTAGATTCTCTTACATATAAACATATGCTAGACTTATGAGTCTATACATACAAGGCATAGGGCTTCATTCATAGTTTTATAAGTGATTCATATTTACCCAAGATTATTTGGTACAAGACTTATGCATCTTGTAGATATACCAAGATATTGATTTCGATCATTAGAGGCAACATTCATTAAATATTTACTTACGTATGACTTATGTGTCAATAGGAAATTGGGCAAGGGAACCCGATTTCGAATAGCTTGGACAACACTCAATCTTATTTTTAACTTAAAGATCGCATTTTTCAGATTTGGGGGACCCTAGTTTTATCCCCATCAACCCCATAATATTTCCTCTCTTTTTCTCCTCTTCATTTTCGTTTAAGTCAAGGAGGTTGTGAGTTCAATCCCCCACAAGCTCATTATTTTTGTTTTATTTTATCTCTTAACTTTCTCACCTACCCAAGAGGTTGTGGGTTCAACCCCCACTCTCCAAATTTATTTTCTTCGTTATTTTTCTACTAACTCTCTCATCCATTCAATAGGTTGTGGGTTTAATATCCACTCAAAACATCTATTTTTCCTTCCATTTTCTAACAAAATTTTTATGAAATTTTAATTTAGTGATGTCATGGGTTCAATCCCCCATGACCTCAAATTTCAAAAAAATTAAACGAAGCTCATTTTTTTAAAAGTTGGCCGTGATTACAATTTCCAGCGGGCTAGAAATTTAGTCTCTTCCAGTCCATTTTTGTCTTCACCTTTCGTTGATTTTTTTTGTAGTTTCATGTAATGATGTCTTTGGTTCAATCCCTAGTTATCTCACTTGTTTTACATTTATTTTTCATAGCATTTTGTACCATTTCGTTTTGCCGAACCCAACCTACCAAATGCTCGAAATTTGTTCACTATTTTCAGCTTCTTTTTATCATCATTCGTACGTTAATTCTTAAGGCATTTCGTGGATCATTTGGTGCATATTTAAGTGTGATCTTTTTATGATTATATTCAGCAAAGAATTACCATTTCATCCAGCAACATTACAACAATTTTACACCTCATAATTTACACAAACATTCGCACATAATTCAACCATAAAAACATATCATTTTTCACATACTTTCGGTTGACATAACTTAACATGCTTACAATGTCTAACCCATAATCAAGAACACATTATCACAAAAATATAACTTCATACTTAAACTACCAGAAAACATACCAAAAACATGATCTCAAACCTATTTCACATTGAGGTCAATGGGATACTAGGGACAAGGAGTTTGAAAAGAACGGGAACAACCCTAGTTTTCGAGTAGATTCATCTAGGCCTTAAGGGTCTCTTGGGAAAGGTACGAAGAGTAAAAAAACCCATACCTTATTTTGACGTTCAAAAGTTGATGTTTCTTCCCAAAAAATCCACTCGAGACCACATCTAATCTTCCTCAATACTAACTCCACTCGAATGACAACCTCCCTTAGTCTAGTGTGCGGTTAATGTTTGTTTTCTTGTGATTTCTATGTGAAGTCTTCAAGTGTGAAGACCATGGTTTATTTTTACGCTTTTTCAGCTTATATTGGCAGAGATTTTTTTGTGAACTAACAAGAGAGATTGAGCGCGATAGTTGAGAGATAGACGTGAGAGAGTAGGAGTTATATTAGGCTTAGGAGTCTAGTTTAGGACATAGTCATATAAGGTTTACATAATTATTAATAAATCTTATTTTTATTTTATTTTAAATCAGCTAATTAAAAATAATTGTTGATTAATTATATTAGTTCAATAGCTTAAATAAAAATCACATTAATTCATTGCTTCCACCTAGGTTCGAACCCCGGTGAAGTAAGACCTTACTTCAAGAGCTCAACTTCGGCTCTCTCTGACTAAATTGTCCCTCCAACTTATTATTAAATATTAATAATATTTAGGATAATTATGATATTACCCTTAGCTTTGAAAAAGACCATTTTACCCCTACACACTACAAACCTAAGATTTCCTTTTTTTAAGTTCGGTAAAGACTCCTTCGAGCAAATCTTAATATTTGAGAGCCCTACATGGTTGTACCGAACCTTTCCTAGCTCAACTAACTCCGAAAGTTAGTTTTCTTGGATGTAGAAGAGTTCCAAAGTCTAGTTCTATGTGCATCAATCCGTGTAATCCCTGGTCTAATCATAGGCATTTTTTACACATTAAGTATAACTTAGTATATCTATTTTTAGGATAGTTATAGACCTACATACAGTAGGAAAGACCTCGGTCCATTGTAAAGGGTCGTAGGTTGGACCCCTGTAACTCAATCTCTAGGAGTGATCAACGGTTGACTATCACGGACGGTCAATTAATCGACCATCCATTGGAAAGTTTTGTCGGTGACACTTGACAATAGTTCAATCAGGGGTCATTTAGTGTTCCTTATGCGTTGGACCCCCAATAACATCTTGGAAACCTTAAACTACGTATTTTTCGTTAGTTTTAGCCTAGTAATAAAACAAGAACTTACATAAGTTACATCATTAATTGAAACCTAGAAAACTAAAACTTATGAGGAGAAAGAACCCAAGAACTCTAGTTCAAAAATGCAATATAAATACAATAGTTCCATGTCTGAAATGAAAACATTTCTCCGTGTAATTAGTCACTATATATGTGTGATTTCTCTAGTGGGATCCTTTCATCCATGATTATCACATCGTTAATTTCTTTCTTGCATGAAATTTCAAAAAAACCCTTGTTATGTAATTCTTTTAGTTCATGAATTTCTCATGTTAGATATGATTATTCAGTTATAAAATGTTTCATTATCATGCACTAATGTTGCATTTATCATTAAACATGAAAGTATTTGGGATATCCACTAATTGAAAAACTCAGTCATAATGTGTTATTTACATAATCTGTTTCGAGTAACTTAATACCGAGTTAGAGTAGGGTCAGTCACCCTCAAAGTTCTATAACTACATGCCTATGTAGGTTGTAAGTCCCTTCTCTGGGCATCTGTTTTGTGATCATGCAAGTCATTCCTTTATATATCTTCAAGGGTATAATATTGGGTCTTCTCAATGGAGTGCATTCATCGGACCTCTGATTGAGCTCGTGTTGTTCTATATAGATAAATTGTAGCTCCCCATATTAATTCACACTCTATTGCATTGACCCTATTATCAATAAATTTTATTTTCCTATCAAAACATGTTATAAGTCTTGTCATCGTAATCACTTTAGTTCATATTTATTATATTTAGTAACCTTATCATGTTCTGATATTATCATTACATTATTGCATTGTTTAGTTGTGTTGTTATTCAGATTTACTATATATTGCAATCTCAGTAACTTTCAAGTCTTGACGCATACTTTGCCCTATATCTTCCCGTGATGTATGTCGGAGTTCTCAGCCGTCATATCACCGTAACCATCCCCGAATAAAATAGGATGAACTAGAGCCTCATATGGGATTTATGAGTTAATAAAATTTTAAAATAATGAATAATAACCTTTTAATTCAGTATTAAAGAGTTTGGAAGTCAAACATCAAAGGAAAACCAAGACATGCTGAAACTAGTCGTTTGTGTGTTATTGCGTCCTCGTATGTTTGCCTTATTTTTATTTGTTGTTTGGAGTCTATAAATAATGGAGTTGACCCTGGTGTATTAATAAACATGTTTATGGTCAAAAGGTCCGGTTACAACTCCCCAAGGACTACCGTAAGAGTCCTTGAGGTGTCCCAACTATGGGCCACGAAGCTGCCCATGGCAGCAGCCAATATCACATGCATTAAACCCGGTTGCGGACTTTTTTCACCTATTGCCAAAAAATTTGGTCCTGGTCACGGACACGTCACGGACTGTACTTCTTAAAATATTTATTTCAAAAATCATGTTGAAACAGCTCCGTGAAGCGGATTTGTCTCCCGACGAGAATATCAAAAACTAAAGTCAAGTTTGACTTATTTAAAAAGGTCCAATTAATGTGAAGGTAATATGGGTACTCTGGGGGTTGGTTATAAACATGTTTTAAGTCATATTTACCCCCATTCCAAAGTCAAAATATAAATACCTAATGAGAAATCAAAAATCCAAAACCCTCTTCTCTTCAAAATTCTCTCAAAACTCCATTCGGGGCCAAACTCAAGCTCAAACAAGAGGATGAATTTTTAAATGCTTTCGTATCAAAAATCATGTGTATTCAATCAATGATGTATTGTAATCCTTTATTGTTGAATAACCTTTCATTCAAGATGTTCTATCAATGATTTTGAAAATGGATTCAAAGACCAAAATTCCCAATTTTCAATCTAAGAATGGGTTCCTTGTCAAACGATTTTCTAAGACATTCAAATGAAAAATAAATGTTTAATTACAGTTTTTATAATGATTTCCTATATAACTTATGAAATAACCCATGATTCTCCTATTTCCCAAAATTGGCCTATAAAATGGGTCTTGTAATCTTGATCAGATATTAATGGAATTGTGCTTAGATTGTAATGTATTGTTGAATAATATTCATATATTTATCTATCTATTATGAATTGTTGATGAATTATCTATTATTTGTCATGGCTGTGAGTATTGGTAAGTTACCTAACATCTAGTATATAGTATGAGGATTGATGTTGGGTGGTATGGTGCACTTATTGTGGCAGTGTTTATTCCTTATCTATCTTTACATGTTGTTGTCATGTCCTGTAGGGAAATATATGTAGATTGAAATGATATCATGATTGTAATGAGATTTGTAGTCGACAATTCTAATATCATGATCTAGGTGTATTGATAATGTGAAGTAAAATGTGTGTGTTGAAGTTAGGCTAATGTACCCTATACATGCTTGGTTGTGATGAATACCATTGTAGAATTTTCCCTACCTATTTGAAACCTATATGAATATGTGATCTTAGGCATGTTAGGAGTCCTCTATTCAAATGTTGAACATGCTCTTGTCTCCTTTGATATAATAATGGTGTCTGCTCTAGATTTCCTTAATGTTTTATATGTTAATTATTCATGACTTGAGGGGTACCTTGTATATGCGATCTTATCCTTTGAAGGTGGTTTCCAATATAACTAAATTGTTGCTCTTATGTGATTATGATCACCAGTATTAACACACACACACCATATATAACTATGAGTATTATATGTTAATGGTGTTAATTGAAAGGATAATTCTCATACGCACCTTTATATCTCCTTATGCATGAAAAGCATATTATTACTCAAGTTTAAACATGTGTCGTGCAAACGTTCTTAGGTTAAAGGTTTTCTCACATATGTGGTCCATGAGGAGTCGTACCCGAACGTTTCGACCCTAAACACACTCTAATATAAGTTTAACACCTTTTTACCAAATTTTACTAAATTCCAACTCTTAAACCATCATGAAACATGACAAGGCATACTAGCTCAATTTCGCTAATCTCTGGACGTCTTGGACGTTTCAAGACGTTTTTACTCTAACACTTACTAATTAGGTTGAATAAATTATTTTAGGGCTAGAAACAATATTTTCGAGTTTAGCTCATCATGTTATGCTCTAGACTAAGTCATGGATTTTCGGATTGTTACATTATCCCCCCCCCCCCTTTAGGAACATTCGTCCCTGAATAACACTTAATTCTTTTTGTAGGGGAATTAGAATAGTCAATACTAATTAACCCAGCCAATAACAACAACAATATCATTAACTCACAGCCCATAGGATTAATTCACAACTCCATTCAACACATAAACATTACATTTCACTTAGCAAATCAATACACCATTTGTCAGATATAAGATCTCAACATCACAAAATGAGGAACTACCTTCTAAATTTAAACATGATCTCATTATTAACATCAATAGTAACTGATGAAAACCTTCTTTCAAAACACATCAAACATGCTCACTTATAATTTCATAAAAGCAACTATACACATAACACAAATAGGTGCAACTTGAGCAAAAAAGCATTTTTTCCGTGAAAACATGTGTTAGCAAGAACCTTTTCAAGAATATGCAAATAGTATCAAAGCAAGCCAAATTAACCAATATTTATTATTTTGCTTTAAAAGGATTACTAACCTCAACTTTGTCTAGAATTTTGAATAAAAATATGAGCATAACGGGACTTCATGTCTCACTCGGCCTCCCATGTTGCTCCCTCAACTAGGTGGTTTCTCTATTCAACATTTAAGGAGGTCACCTCTTTGTTCCTCAACTTCTTCACTTGACGATCTAGAATTTCAACCGCAACCTCTTTATAAGAAACGTTCTCCTTCACACCTAACCCTTCAACAGGGAGAATAAAAACTGGGTTGCCTATATACTTCTTAAGCATGGAGACATGAAATACATGATGAACCGGGCTAATTAATATTGTTGATTCAACTCATAAGAAACATTCCCGACCCGTTTCAGTATCTCATAAAACCCACATAACGGGGACTAAGATTTGCCTTTTTACCAAATCTCATAACCCCTTTCATGGTTGAAAACTCAAAGTAGACCCTATCACATACTTTGAATTCAACGTCTTTTCTTCAATTGTTGGAATAAATTTTTTTCCGACAATAGGTTGTTTTCAACATATCCCAAATCATCCGAACTTTTTCTAAGGTTTCATACATTATCTTGGGATCAAGGAGTGAAGAAGTATCTGAACAAAGAATTAAAAAGTGAGAATTCACGATTGGTGATTTGGTGGTTCTATTCAACTCTAGGTTGCAATTATTTATGGGAAAACTCAAGTCCTAGTGGACTGGACCATTCCTCCTCACCGAAGTGTTCCATAATGGAGCAGTTGAGCTTGAGAACAAGAAAGGCGCAAAGTATACAATCAATGGACAAAGGATACAAATCTACGTGGGGCAAGTAGAGAGTGTTCACGAAGTGGTTAAAGACGACAATCTTTATGATGTTTGAGTAATAAAGGGACCTAACTCGTGCCGCGACATTAAAACAAGATATGATTTGGAGGCAACCCCAGTTGTATCTCTAGCCAACAATAGGTTTTATTTACCATGTCAAAATAGTCGTTATTTTGATTAATTGTTGTAGGTGTTCCATTATTTAGTGTGTGTTAGTGTTGGCTAGAGATTAGAATAGGTTCCCAATCTAAAAAGTGTCTACAAAAATACGAAAAGAATAAAACTAGTGTTACATGTCCAAGAGGGAAATCAACAATTTACGTAAAATGGCCAGTAGCGGTGATCTATAGACCCCATCGACGGACCGTCAATGGTATCCGTCTATCCAAGGTAAGTGTTGAAGTTTGTCTAAGTCTAAGTCAATTCAATGGTCCTAGTTCTCGAATATTCAATCGATCCACTGACTGTTGATGAGGTCTCGTGAATCTATATGGGCAGTGAACCAACCTAGACGATTACATTAAAATCCCAACCTTTCAAAGATTTTCCCTCTTTCAAGTTTCTTTCAAAGTACCTACCATAATTGTTTCACTCCCATCCATTTCCTCCCCGTTTCACTCATCATTTTCCCCAAATCCCAAATATGTTTTATTCAAAATTCTCTCTTCTTCCATTCTCCAAAGTCCGGTGTTCGGGTTCGGAATGCGTCGATTACTTTTTCGAGTTCAACATGAATGTAGGCACACAACCGCAACACTCTTTACTGCTTTAAAGGTACCAGGATTTGAATTGATGTCCTCTCATTGATTCCTCCTAAATTGCATTGATTCCTCCTAAATTTCATTGATTTATCCTAAAGATTTCATTTCAAATGGAATTTGGTTATTCACCATGTACGAGGATCCCCACTAAGCATCCATGGCTGAATGGTTAAAGACTTCAATTTCCCTTCACTTTAAATTCTCGTTGATAGTTTAATATAGGAAGTAGGGATTGGGTCTTTACCTTGTGACTGAATTAATGTAATTTTCATGTTCATACTAGTTTAGTTACTTCCCTTGGGATTATAGAGAGTTGTTGTGTACGAAATTTCACTAAATAAATCATTGTGTGTCTTAGTTTTCCTGAATGTTCTAGCCTAGGTTTCAACTTTATACTCAATTGAGTTAGATATTTGTACGAAATAGGAACCCTCGGAATAAAGAACTAGCATATGGTGTGTCAATCTACAAATCGTCAATAAGTCGACGGGACATCGATAGGCTCAATTGATTGAAACATCCAAAAATAATCTAAGTGTCAGACGATGGATGTGGATTTTATGGTCCGTCGATTGATCAACAGGACATTCATCGCGTCTGTTGTTTCCATTAGAGAGTCTGTCTTCAGCCATCCAAACAACGGAAAGGATCTACTGGCCGTAGATGGATCTCATCGACCTGAACATGTAGTTAATAATTATAGATGTATTTTCATGTTTTCTTCTATCCTTGTATTATTGAGTGTGTCATTAAGCTGATATGATACTAACAACTACTCCACAAGTACGAATTGATCCAAAGAAGATAACTTTCTACTCCAAGAAAGGCAAATCTATGTCGTTTGGTCCTACATATTGGATGATTGATGAAAACACCGATTTAGAGAAGGACTTGACCTTTATTCCTCCGGGCATACAAAATCCAGAAGCATCATCCCGAGAAACTAGGGGAACCCCACGGAAGGTGAGCCCCGATGTAGTCACTGCCTCCCAGTCTAATTATGAGTACACACTGATCAGCTCTCCAACCGGGGTTGCTTGAAGTTCAAGGAGGGGATCAACACCGGCTCTAAGTATGCCAAAACTTTAGTTTCAAGGTCAACCCAAGATTCAGGGACCAAACAATCCACTGCTCCCGTTTCCAACTCCCAAGGAGCCAAAAGATCAAGGGATCAAGAAGAACAAGCCTCGTCTGATGAGGCCACTAGTTTGAGGCTTCACCTTCACCCCAACTAGATGACCCCACTTTACTGATGAACTAAATAGATGGTGCGTGGAGGACTATTGGAAGGTATATAGAGACGCTAAAATACTAAATAAGGGGAGTGACCGGATGGTCAATGAGGAGTGTCGAGTCCTCACAGGGAGTTTGCACACAGTTCCAGAGGTGCACAAACTCTTTAATTTCAACAAATGAGATTGGATGGCGCGGGACTTGGACAATTATAGCGAGGAGATTGTTCGGGACTTCTATGCCTCTTACGTTGCCACTCTCTGAGGTTCCATCGATAAGTGGGAAAAACCCACAAAACAAGACCCACTTACTTCTATATTAATCCGGGGGTGTCGGGATTACATATCAGAAACCACCATCCGTCGTTTGTTATACTGCCGCACCACTAGTTTACGGTGGAGCCTCAAAACTTTGGATTTTGATTTCAGATGGGAAATTTTTAAAAGTGGTGAGTTTCAAAGTAGAGCATAGAAGTGAGAGGTGGTAAAAAATGGTTAGCTCAATCTATAGCGACAAATGGTGAGGGGGATGACTGGGTTATAGATCCTCGAGGGATAATCAAGAAGGCTACACTCACTTTTGTAGCCATGTTTTTTTGTTTTTGGTCCAACACCAATTACCACCCACAAAGGAAGACAATTTACTTACATTTGATTGGACGGTGATGGTCGAAACACTGGTAGTTGGGCTAGATATAGACTTGTCACGGATGATTTTAGTACAGGTACACGAAAGAGCATTCAAGACCTCCACCTCTTACCCATTTCCATGTATTATCTTCCAGATGTGTAGGGACAATAGAGTTCCAATTTGTCGTTCTAATACACTCTGTTAGTTGATAGGAACTTATGATATAGGTCACATCAGGGATGAGGTTAATGTGGCCTCACCTCACAGAGGTTCCCCAATACGATATTCCCACACTGAGTGAGAATTTGGCAAACAAAGTGGAGCTAGCCCAAGAGGTTGACCCTGCCGTACTTGAAAATTCTAACCCCACTCCGACCTCCTCCTCACATGCAGCCAGCAGGGCGCCTGGATTGTCTATATCCATGCCAACAGCTCAAACATTAGTTCCTCAAGGTCGAGTCCAAAAGTTAGAGGCATAGATGGCCACCCTTCTCAATCACATTCAGCCGGGGATGAAGAAGTCCATACCAGAGGTAGATGAAAACATAGATAATCGAGTGTAAAGGAAAGCAGAAACACAAATTTATGCGGCTCATAAACATGTTGATCCATTCGAGCTGCATATTCTAGCACGACCAGCCCCCGCCATGCAGAATGAGCTTGACAGCCTCCGATCAGATTTTGATGCCATCTTTGAGACGCAGTGGACTGACCGAGAGATCCCACCTACTTAGCTAGATGATGACACTATGCTAGAGGCCTTATTCAATGTCCCTACTAAGCCATAGACCAAAACAAAGTTCATACCAAGAGGCGCTGTTGTAGGCTGACCAGTGAGGTAGGTGATAAGGCCCGTGTAAGAAAGAGAGAACGAATAGAGCTAGATCAGGCAAGGAGGTTCTTGTTAGTAGATGAGGAGATACGCTAGAGAAGGGCACAAGAGATAGCGGCTGGGGCACCAAGCTCTAGGACTTAGAGTCGAGCAAAGAGCACTATTGACGGTGCAAATTTACAGGTGGATGTCACTTGTGATGGTGCCATCCTTATAAATGTGGGTACAACGTATGGTGGTCCAACTCTTGATCCAACGGGTTTCAGGAAATCGGACCCACCCGCCTGTTAAGAATTCTTCGGCACTATGCGCCACAGGTTTGCTTGACCTACCACGTTTGTATCTTTTATTCCTTATGCGTTGGGAACAATTGCAAATTTTTTGGTTAGGGTGGGGTATACTGAAAGTTAGTGATATGATTAAGTTTGAGTAGCCCAACTCGAAATCCTCTCTTGGGGTTTTGTTGCCTGTGTTCTTTAACACTAAGAGACTTTTTAAATTTTTGTTAAATCGGCATGTATTAGTGAGTACAAGTGTATAAGAATAAAAATAGAAGCATGATGTCTAATAAATGATGATACCCCATACATTGCAGTTCTTGCATATATAGGTCAAGATAACATGAATGTGTTGGATCTAAACATGACATAAATAGGCACCCACTGCATGACATTCAACTAAAACCTGAACTGGGATATCTGATAATCTTATAGTCCAACAATGTTCGAAGAGAGTGTGAGGATATTCAAGTGTTCAACTATTGGTTTCTAACTATAACTTGATCGTTTAGTCTTATGAAGGGAACCTACTCTAGAATCTAGGAAGTGATCATAGGATATTGTTCAAAATAGCAAATTTTTAGCCTAAAAGAAGTTTACCAAATGAAATAACGATACCTTTTGATTCAAACATGTTGAGCCTATAATAGACAAATTATATTGATTCACCAATTCACCTTCCCAATATCTAATGTTTTGGCCCCAATCCCTCCTAGGCATGTGCACCTCCACGTTCACCAAAAGCCTAAGTTAAGTGTGGCTAACACAGAAAGTTACCTCGTCTTGGCTCTGAACTGACCTCAGGTATTGCGTACCTCAACTCATTGAAAACCATGAGTTTAGGGTAGTTATTATGGGAGAAGGCCCAAAAAATTGTATTAAAAGATGGGCAATTGACAAGAAAAGCTTCAGCAAGAGAAAGATGGGCATTGTTGAAAAATGAAATGACAGTTTAAAAAAAATAATTAAATAAAAAGAGTGAAAAGAGTTCAGATACAAATATGAAAACGAATTGAAAGTCACATCTAAAAAGGGAAATAAGGCAAAGGAAAGAAGAGAAAAAGAATAGCGGGTTAAATGCAACAAAAAGAGGTAGAAAGCTTACCGGGGTAATGTCAAGGAGGGAAGAAAGTCACAAAATGTACCTAAATGTACCACAGATGAACCCAAGTCTAAGTTACAAGCGAATAAAATCATGCCATGATCCTAGAGTGTAGTGTGGTGAACCTAACAAGCGAAAATAAGGGCAACCCTATGGCATAGAGAATTAACTATAATTGAACTTTTTCTTGAGTAGAGTATTGAAACAACGATCCATGTATCCAAAATGCATAATTAATATCTGAAAATTGAGGATTTCTTTTGAAGTGAGGGCAGTAGTTGGATTGTGAGAAAGTTTGTATCTTTGTGAGAGGGAAAACAATAGGGGTGTCTGTTGCATGGTAAATTAGAGTCATGATGTGCTACATGCGTTATCTTTTAGAGCCTTATAGAGTAGTCTTACACTCAATGAAGAAATAGTAGGGATCTATAATCGTGTCATTGCTAGAGAATAAAAGTGTATACTTTTGTGCAAGTGTCGTTTAGGGTTATAATGCATCTCTTGAGGAAAAACAACAAATTTAAGTTTAGGGTGTTGATGTATAATAATTTCACGGTTTTCTAATGCATTTCACTTAAGAGTTGTATGTGTCTAAAGGTATTTTTTAGTGATTTTAACAAGTTTTGATTATTATTTTGCAGAAAAGATGTTCACGTTGCAAGTGATGAAAACAACTGAAAATTATGCAGAACTAGACGTACTGAGGAAATCAACGGTCCGTCATTCAATCGATGGACCGTAGGTGGATAATTTAGATTAGCCGCTCAGGCATTGGAGGAAAATCAGAGAAGTCTAATGAAGTGTGGAACCAATAGAGACAACCACTTTCTGCCGATTGAGCGACGGACTGTACTACTAAACTGTAATTTGGTCTAGAGAAGGTTCTTCTAAATCATTTTGGAAGATTCTTAGTATGGAGCTATGGAGGAGCATCGACTTATCGTACTACTAGTCCAACATTTGATTCAGCGAGGGTGACATCTTGTGGGAAAATATTTTCTATGTCCTGACAGACGGAAACAAACCATAGACGGTCGATTGATTGACGGTCCTTCAGTTGGTTTGCGATTGATGTCGCATACCTTAACAAAACTTTCCTTACTTGAATTTATTATTAATTAAGACTTTTTTTCTATATATAAAGTTTAAAAACCTCGTTTTGGGGGTAGACTACTATTGTTTTTGTTCTAGTTGGTGTATTGGAGATTTATATTTGCAACATTGGCAATTAATTGATTTCTGGATTCTGTTTTGAAGATTGTGAATTGAATTTCAATTGTGATTTTTTGTTTTCATTTTTCTTTGTAAGTAATTTCATGATTTCTTCATCTGAAAATATGAATGGTGATCTTGCTAGCATGGGTAACGAAATCTAGTAAGGTTGTGAGAACCATGGGTAATTAACATAGTATAGCTAGTAATTAAGCCATTCTTGAATAGTGTTTTGCATGCATTAATATTTTTTTATTTAAAAGTCTTTTTACTGGTGGACAACATTAGAACTCGCCTTGTAGCTACT
Source organism: Solanum pennellii (assembly GCF_001406875.1). Classification (NCBI taxonomy): domain Eukaryota; kingdom Viridiplantae; phylum Streptophyta; class Magnoliopsida; order Solanales; family Solanaceae; genus Solanum; species Solanum pennellii. The sequence goes on from NC_028640.1 coordinate 15,212,140, forward strand.
TGCCAAACCAAGGAGTTAGTTAATAGGAAAATAATTATCAACAGAGATTTAGTGTGATACTATCTAATAGGCTAGTGTCAACTAATGCAAAGTAATAACTGCAACATACATCGATTAAGACGTCTAATATGAGGTAATGTTAAGGTTTAGTAAATTATGCACATGTAGCTGGACCATGGTGAGAGGTGGAATTCTCTAGATACCGGAACAAGGATTTACATATAACTAATTTATTACTTCGAATGTAATACACTAGGAAAGGATTGCTAGGGCTAGGAATACTGTGATATTAACCTGTGGGGAACACATACACCTTAGTTATTTTCTCATCTTGATAACATCAAAATTCTACTATTTGTCACTTGATAATTATTAGGGAATTTGTTTCACAAACCCCCATTTAATTACTTATTTCGGAAAGACATTGACTAAATATATATAATCATAGGTTAAAGTTAAGTCTAAAACATTTTCCTCGTAGGATCGACCCCAACCTACTAGTTGGGTTCTTTACATGATAAGGATTGCCTATGCTTTTATGGAGGTGTAATTTGAGTGTATCAAAGACCAATCATCATCATAGGGTCATATCAATATATAGCATCATAAATTCATATCGACAATAATAGAATCATCATAAAGTCATATCTATTCTTGAAATGTATGGACAAAACTCCCCAAGTACCGCCAAGGGGTCATTCAGGAGGACCCAAAGTGTGATATACGGCGGTCCACAACAGCCTCATCTATGGATGGAAATTGACGGCCTGTAGGCTGGTCGACGTACCGTATATGAAGGGATTTGTTTAACACTTAGTCTAGGGATCTTAAGCTCCCAAAATGCCAGCATCTAACCCAAACTACGGACCATCAAGACAGTTCATTTGTTGGGCTACGGGCCATAGATGAGGGGCCATTGATGGTAGCTCTAATTTCTGCTGGTGTCTCTGAAAAGGCTAGAGATTTTGGGGTGTTCACTTAGCATTCCTAAAAGTAGTTGTATGGTTCCTTAGGGTGATTTGAGGTATATTAAGTGGGTTTATAATTCTTAAACACTTAGATGAATTTAGTTTTTCAAAATTAAACCCATAAATCCCTAAAGAACTCTCTAGAACTCTATTGGAGACAAAACTCAAGATGGAACTTGGATTGAAGATTTTTTGGTGATTATCCATAAATTATTCATCAAATTTCGTGGTCTATTATAAATGGAGGTATGGTATTCATTTTTAAATATCTTTTCTTCAAGGAGCCAAACTTCAAGATGATTTCCAAAGTCTTTCAAAAGATGAAATTGTCCTATTTTGATATCTATCCATGTATTCTTCCACAAATCATTTTGAATCATTCTATAATGATTGAATTAATGAGAAATTTATAATTTTAACCTAAAAACTCTATGAACCCATGCAACTCAATAAAACCTAGTTTTGACTACTTTGTGGGTGATTTGATTATGTCATTATTCTACGGAATTCATGTGTAGTTTGATCATGGACATTGAGTTATGAATGGATCATGTTAGAATTGTTACTAAGCTTCCGTAAATTGATGTTCTATTATATTTGATTCATTGTATATTGTAATTGTTGGATTGAATTGTAAACTATGGCTATTGGTAAGATCCTTGGTATATTCTGTTCGATGAATTGGCTATCGATTGAAGTTGTGAGATTGGATTAATGGTATGTTGACCTAACTTTCTATATCTTGTGCAGTGTTTGCCTTAGATAGTAGTGATGTTTGGCAACCTATGGTAGTGGTACCTATGTGCTATACTTGTGAATTATGTGGCCTTGTCGGCATTACTTTTTGTATTGTGAATCAATGTGGCCTTGTAGGCATTACTTTATGTATTATGGCTTTTATCATGTTGTAACTTGAATATGTGAGTATTGTAAGGTCTTTATGACATATGTGTTTATGTGGAGTGAAATCGTGAGTTTTTCTAGATGATGATATGTTTCTCTAGTAGGCTATAGTGAAATCATTATGTGTATTACTTTATATTGAATCATTGATATAACGTGGTTTCACGGTATAATTAACACTTTTTCCTTAAGTTTAGTGTGTCCAAAAGCCTTTTTTGTGATAATTTTTATATAAGTTTCTCTTTGTTTTGCAGGAAATCCGTCAAAAGCTGAATGCGGAGATTTTGAGCGAAGAAATGCAGAAGAGACCACCTACGGAGCTTATGACGGTCCGTCGTGCTTGTGACGGTCCGTAGGTGGCAGCGTAGTGAAGCTGCTGAAGGAAGATGGGGAAGTCTGACCAAGTGTAGGGTTACGAAGCTTGTGACGGTCCATCGTGGCTATGACGGTCCGTCTTGCAGGTTCGTCATGAAGTTCAGAGAAGTAATCCCAGTACCCAGATTCCAAGAGTTGAAGTGTTTTGAAACGAAGACCCTCGACGGACCGTTGTGTCTATGACGGTCCGTCACACTTGCCGTCGAGGGTGGTGAAGAGAGCAGCAGAAGAAATTGCGCAAGTATGGGATGATGGAGTCCATGACGGTCCGTCGTGACCACGACGATCCGTCGTGAGGTCCGTCGACCCAGCCGCGTTTTGGCAGATTTCCAGGAAATAGAGTCCTTGTTTAATTAGGTTTTTATTTTTTATAAATAGTTCGAAAAACCTTGTTTTTGAGGTTGGACTCTGCATTGNACTTGCCGTCGAGGGTGGTGAAGAGAGAAGCAGAAGAAATTGCACAAGTATGGGACGACGGAGTCCATGACGGTCCGTCTTTACCACGACGATCCGTCGTGAAATCCGTCGACCCAGCCGCATTTTGGCAGATTTCCAGCAAACAGAGTCCTTCTTTAATTAGGTTTTATTTTTTATAAATAGGTCGAAAAACCTTGTTTTTGAGGTTAGACGCTGTTAGGTTAGACTCCGTATTGTTAGACATCATATTATTAGACTTTGTGTATTAGTGTTAGATTTTGAGATTCTTGCAAGTAATTTTTGGTGATTAAGCAAGCAAACTTTTGGATTTTACACTTTCTCATTGAAGTAAGTACATGAACTATTATTTAATATATTTGAATATTGTGTTTATGGCCATGAGTAACTAAACTCCATAACTAGGGTTGTGGGAACCATAGTCAAATAATGAGATAAAACCTAACTATATAACAATCCTAGAATAGTGTCTTGCATGTATTAATAATTCTTTCGTTTAGAAGTCTTTTTAACGGATGGCCAACGTTAGAACTCGCCTTAATGCTACTTGCCGGACCAAGGAGATAGATAATAGGAAAAGAATTATTAACATAGATTTACTGTATACTATCTAATAGGCTAGTATTGATTGGTACGAGGTAATAACTTTTTCAAATATCGAATACGATGCTTAATATAAGGTAAGGATAAGGGTTAGGATAGCAACACACGTAGCCGGACCAAGGTGCGGAGTGAGATTTTCTAGATGCCGGACCAAGGATTTAGAAATACATAACTTATCACTTTGCATGCAAGATACTAGGAAAGAATTGTTATAGTTAGAATTATCAAGTTATGAACCTGTGGGGAACACGTAAACCCTAGTTACTTTGATTAATAGATTAAAATCCAACTGTCAAAGATGTTAAGTGTCTCTTTCAAGTTCATTATTTATTTTCACTCATTTAGAAATAGAAACCCCCCTTTTTATGTTTTTACTTTCCAAGGAAGTCATTGACCGAACAATAGTAATAACTGGTTGAAGTTAAGTCTAGACTATTTTCCTCGTGAGAACGATCCCAACCTCACTAGTTGGGTTATTTACTTGACACGACCGCTTTACTTCTTATTTGAGAAGTAAGTTTGAGCGTATCAATCATGATTCTTGTTGATAGATTATACGAAACTTGTGATAAAGTTTATTTATGATACTATAGTAGTGAATATGGTGACCTATAGAAAATATTGGTTATATCGATGTGCTTCTTGAATGATATGCTATATGTGGAGTATCATTGTGTCTTGTTTTTGTATAGTTGTGTCCCTTACTTGATACATGTACATGTGAATATGAATTCTTGAATTAGTATGCTGAAGTTTCTTAGTCTTGTATGTGAGATTGACATATGACCTTGAATATTTCTAAGAAGTTCCTTTACGTGTAACCTCCAATCTAGTTGGAAGGTTATGATATCCTTAAAGTTGAAAGTCGTAACAGTATCCTTCTTGTGTGAATGGTGACTTAGGGTCTGTTTAATGAAACAACATAAAATAATCCTTAAGAAAAGCATTGATCTACCATGTTGACTATTATAGGTTGCCTTAGTGGGTCCTCTTTTGTAAGGTATAATGTAATTCGGTTGTGAACTAGATATGGAACCTCCTAATGTATTACTTTATTGAAATAATCTATGAGAACAAAGGCTATAAACGAGTGAGTATGATTGGTAAGTTGCTCTAACTATGATTACTTTAGAGAACAAAAAACCCTCGATGTTCCTTAACAATGCGCCTATATGGGATGTATCTTTGTTCTACCATAGGCAAGTACAAAACCCTCCATCGGATTAGGATCATGACTCCGGATTCCCTGCATACCTAGTATAGTCTATGTCGGTTATTGACTATTCTCATATTATTGGATACCTACTAGTGTTTGAGAAGTTCTATGATGTTTAGGTAGTGGTATGGGACACTATCTAGACATTGCACGATTAGGCTTTAAAGGGGCAGATGAAATTTCGGTTGAATAATGAGGAAGTGACCTTTAATGTTTGTAGGTCCATGAGGCAGAGTGGTGAGCTCCAATCGGCATCTGCTATATCCTACAACATGGGTGAGACATCTGAGACACAAATAGAAGAACGTCTAAGTGTAGAAGCATTAGCGGCAGTAATAATGAACTTTGATAGCGATTGCATTGAAGAGTATGAGTCATTAGTTGTGGCTCTTAACCGAGGTGATGTTTGGTTTAAACCGAAGAAATTTGAGCTTGATATGTAGAATCGCGAGTCCCCAACCGCGAAACCATCTATAGAGGAGGCTCCAAAATTAGAACTAAAAGCTCTCCCACCTCATCCAAAGTATGAATTCTTAGGAAATGGTGACACTTTGCCGGTAATCATTGCATCAGACCTGGATGATCAAAAAGTTCAAAGTTTGGTGAAGGTACTAAAAAGGTTCAAAAGAGCTATTGGGTGGACAATTGCAGACATTATTGGGATCCCTCCTGGTATTTGCTCTCATAAAATCAAACTCATGCCTGATCATAAGCCGAGTATTGAGCACCAGAGACGCTTAAATCCTCCTATGCAAGAGAGTCGTGAAGAAGGAAATCATTAAGTGGTTGGATGCCGGAGTAATCTACCCAATCGCCGATAGTAGTTGGGTATGCCCGGTTCAGTGTGTACCTAAGAAAGGGGGAATGACTGTGGTCCCCAATGAAAAAAAATGAACTTGTTCCAATGAGACCGGTTACTGGTTGGAGGGTGTGTATGGATTACTGTAAACTAAACTCATGGACTGAAAAAGACCATTTTCCTATGCCCTTCATGGATCAGATGTTGGATAGACTTGCCGGAAAAGGGTGGTACTGTTTTCTTGATGGATATTCGGGGTATAATAAGATTTCTATTGCACCAGAAGATCAAGAGAAAACCATTTTCACTTGTCCATATGGGACCTTTGCGTTCAGAAGAATGCCGTTTGGGTTGTGCAATGCACCCGCAACATTTCAGAGATGTATGATGTCGATATTTTCTGACATGGTGGAGGATACTATAGAAGTCTTTATGGAGGATTTCTCTGTGGTTGGTGATTCATTCGAGCGGTGTTTGACCAATTTATCTGAGGTCCTTAAGAGATGTGAAGACTGCAATTTAGTACTAAACTGGGAAAAGTGTCATTTCATGGTGAAAGAGGGTATTGTGTTGGGTCATCGCATTTCAGAAAAGGGCATAGAGGTTGATCGAGCTAAAGTCGAGGTAATAGAGAGACTTCCCCCACCGATCTCTGTGAAAGGTGTGAGAAGCTTTCTTGGGCATGCAGGTTTCTACATGAGATTCATCAAAGACTTTTCAAAGATTTCACACCCATTGTGCAAACTGCTGGAGAAAGATTGTAAATTTTGTTTTAATGAATCTTGTCTTAAGGCATTCAGTGAGCTAAAGGAAAAATTGGTGTCTGCGCCTATCATTATTTCTCCGGATTGGAACAGTCCATTTGAGGTGATGTGTGATGCTAGTGGGGTGGCTCTTGGTGTAGTACTGGGACAGAGGAAAAACAAAATCCTTCACCCTATCTACTATGCTAGTAAAGCCCTAAATGAAGCTCAGAAGAACTACACAGTGATTGAGCAAGAACTCCTTGCAGTAGTTTTTGCTTTTGAGAAATTTCGCTCCTATTTTCTAGGTACTAGAGTTATAGTGCATACTGACCACTCAGCATTGATATATTTGATGGCAAAGAAGGATGTGAAACTAGGCTGATTCGTTGGGTATTACTGCTACAAGAATTTGACTTTGAAGTGATGGATAGAAAAGGAACTGAAAACCAAGTTGCTGATCACTTGTCTCGTCTAGAGGATGAAGCTATGAGAGAGTTAGGGGATAAGACTGACATTGATGATACTTTCCCCGATGAACATGTATTAGCCGCTTCACAAGACTTGATCCCATGGTTCGCAGATTTTGCGAACTATCTGGCTAGTGATATTGTTCCACCAGACTTGTCCTTTCATCAAAGAAACAAGTTCATGTACGATGTGAAGAAGTTCTTTTGGGATGAACCATACTTGTATAGGAGTTGTGCCGACAAGATTATTCGGCGTTGTATGCCAGAATCTGAGATGTTGAGTGTGTTGGAGGCATGCCATTCCTCACCCGTTGGTGGATATCACAGTGCTATCCGAACCGCTCATATGATATTACAATGTGGTTACTATTGGCCAACTCTTCATCAAGATGCTCATGGGTTCGCTAAAGCATGTGACAGATGCCAACGAGATGGCGGTATTTCAAGAAAGCAAGAGCTCCCTCTAAACCCCATTCTTGTGATTGAGTTATTTGATGTTTGGGGTATTGACTTTATGGGCCCTTTCGTGAGTTCTCATGGGATGAAGTACATTCTAGTAGCAGTTGATTATGTATCTAAATGGGTCGAAGCCATAGCCCTCGCAAACAATGAAGGGAAGAGTGTCACTGCATTTTTGAAAAAGAATATATTCTCTCGTTTTGGCACCCCAAGGGCCATTATTAGTGATGGGGGCTCCCACTCCTGCAACAGATTGTTCAAGGGGTTATTGGAGAAATACGGGGTTCGCCATATCGTGGCCACTCCTTACCACCCTCAAACTAGTGGGAAAGTTGAAGTGTCGAATCGGGAGATCAAACTGATATTGTCCAAAACAGTGAATGCTAGTAGAACGGATTGGTCAAGGAGGCTTGATGATGCTCTTTGGGCCTACCGGACAGCATATAAGACTCCCATAGGTATGTCTCCATACCAACTTGTATATGGGAAAGCTTGTCATCTTCCGGTTGAGTTAGAGCATAAAGCCATGTGGGCTATGAAGAAGTTAAAAATGGATTGGAGCGAAGCTGAAGAGCAACGGTTAAATGGGTTGAATGAACATGATGAATTTCGCCTGAAAGCCTATGAAAGCTCAGCCCTATACAAAGAAAAGATGAAGAAGTACCATGACAACAAAATTGAAAAACGAGAGTTTATGGTCGGGGATTTGGTGCTTTTATTCAATTCAGATTGCGCTTGTTTCCAGGCAAACTCAAGTCCAAATGGACTGGTCCTTACACGGTTACCCAACTATTCCCTCATGGAGCAGTTGAGTTGGAAACTAAGGAGGGTGTGCGGTTCAAGGTGAATGGACAGCGCATAAAAATCTCTTTCGGGCATGCTGAATCGGCGAATGAAGTGATAGAGGCATACCATCTTGATGAAGTCTGAGTAATCAAGTGTCCCCAGTCGTGCCGCGACATTAAATCAGGCGCTTGTTGGGAGGCAACCCAATACTTATCATCTTTTTAGTAATGGTAGCATTTTTCCATTAATGGGTTTTAAATTTGCAGGCACATCACCAGGAAATTCTGCAGAAAAATTACTCTGCAGTAGTCACTAACGGACACATCGACGGACCGTTGTGCATGTGAAGGACCGTTGTATGCATCCGTCGTACCAGGTACGTTTTTCTGCTATTTTCAAATTAGGGAACACACGATGGAACCAACGACGGGTCCTCACAACTGCGACGGACCATCGTCGAGGAACCATCGCATGATTAATGAATTATACCCGACCCGACCCGGCTGGACCCTTTTTCAAAATCTGACCGTTTAAACTCTCCACCCCTCCATATTTCACCACATTACTTTCTTATTTCTCCCATTACTCTCTCTTTTCAACTTCCCCATTCCCTCCAACCGATCATTGCCCTCTCACAATTCTCCAAAGCCCTACAGTGTTATCTACTAGTGGAAACTGCTGCTGTGAGTGTCTACCTTGCCACCGAGTACTTTTGCATCTGTTTTTCTCCATTTCTACGGTATGTGTCTCTAATTTATACTCATTTATCTTGCATTTTTGTTACTAGTTAGTATTAAGCTTAGTTCCTCATAGTATTTTGCTTACTTTATACGATTCTGCCTGACCTAGGTTACAAATGTTCGAAATTACCATGTTTACCACCCTTTACATAGGTGCTTTTGCATTGCTAGTTTCCTAAGTAGTTGGGTTAGACACATGTAGGTCCAAAACACTACAAGGTTGATGTGGGTTCATCGAGGTTTCTTAGGGTACCTTTAGTTCTGTCACTATCATTAAGAACGTGACCCCGATGACGGACCGTCGTAGCCACGACGGACAATTGTAGGGTCCGTTGCACAAGCCCTAGCACCCCTGTCCTACCGGACACATGTGACGGATCGTCGTCCTCACGACGGTCCGTCCTGCACAACCGTCATGCTAGACAGAGACCCTGTTTCTAAGGGTCTCTCATTTTTTTCCCAAGTGTTCCCCAACGGACACATGTGGCGGACCATTGTCTTCACAATGGTCCGTCCTGCACAACCGTTCTGGTTGTCAGAGACCCTTTTTCTAAGGGTCTCTCATTTTTTTCCAAGTGTCCTTCAACGGACACATGTGACGGACCGTCGTGCCCACGACGGTCCGTCCTGCATGACCGTCATAACGATCAGAGACCCCTCTCCTAAGGGTTCCATATTTTTTCCCAAGTGTCCTACGACGGACATCTAAAACGGCCCGTCGTCACTATGACAGTCCGTCCTGCACACACCGTCATGCTAGTCAGAGACTCTCCTTCAGGGTTCTCTATTTATACAGAGTCCAAGTACAACATGACGGACCTCACGACGGTCCGTCATAGTCACGACGAGCCGTCACCAGGCCCGTCGTGTGTCACTGTTTCTACAGCAATTACATATTATTTTCACTGTTCTGTTTCTACAGCAATTACATATTATTTTCACTGTTTTATTTCGTATGGTTTCGCTTGTCTTGTTTGCCATTACTCGTACTAATAGTGATCCTTTGCAGGTACTATCTACTATGGCACCCAAGCAAGACAGAACCTACGCACACGGGCGATCAAAGTCTGTTGCCCCGTCTGCACGCTTGATCATCAGCTCTGATGATGAGCGGGACCCTGAGTATAAGCCCCCAGGCACTTCCACACCTTCTCGTGCTGCACGTGCGCCCAGAGCCACACCCAAGACGGTGGCGTCCGGCGTATTCACTGCCTCCCAGTCTGATGAGGAGCGCACACTGACCGGCACACCCTCTGGGTCAGCCACAAATGAGGAAGGAGCGTCTGGCTCCTTAGGAGTATCATGGTCCGAGGAAGCTTCTGGCTCTGCTGAGGTTCCCGCACCCGCCACTGCTGCAGCGTCGGCCTCGTCTGATGAGGCTGACAGTTCAGACTCTACATCCGGCGCACCAGCTCAGGTCCCCACCCCAGCCTATGACCAGCCAAACCGATGGTGTGTCGACGGCAAGTTTCAAGTTTACTCCGACGCCAAGTTCCTGACTGATAAAGTAGTAATGACTCGAACACTCACCTTGGAGCGGCGGGTACTTACAAGGAGTCTCCCAACGATGCCGGAGATCCACAACCTGTTCACCAGGCATCGCTTAGAGTGGACAGCACGTCCGTTGGGACGATATAGCGAGGAAATGGTCTGAGAGTTGTACGCATCCTACGTAGCGACTCTCCGATCACATATCGATAGGCGGGCTGCTCCCACTAAACAGGCCCCACAGGAGCAGGTTCGAGTCCGGGGCGTGCAGGTTGACATTTCCCTGCCAGCCATCCGCCGGTTTCTATACGGTGATAGTGCATTTGCTACTCGGACCCCCAGCACTGCCGAGTTTGACTACCGCTGGCAGATAGTAAAGGATGGACAGTTCTTGCGCGAGCCAGCACTGAGGGAGACCACCAAGAGGTGGATGGCCCTGCACCTGTCAGTAGATGGAGAGGGTGCCGATTGGGTCACTGAGCCGAAGGGGGCTATCAAGAAGGCCAACCTAATGTTCATAGCAAAGTTCTTGTGGCTGCTCGTTCGTCACTGCCTTTCCCCCACAGCTGCTGATAACATCGTTACCTGGGATCGAGCAGTGTTGATGGCGGCGATGATAGCCTGATTCGAGGTGGACTTCGCATGGCTTTTCCAGGCAGTCATGCACGAGAGGGCATTCAAGGTCACTACTACCTACCCCTTCCCGTGTATGATCTTTGCCCTTTGCAGGTCCGCAGGTGTGCCCATATGGCACGTAGATCAGCTTAAGACACCGCAGGGCACTGTAGACGTCGGCCTCATCAGAGACGAGGCCAATGAGTTGGCTCCACGCAGAGGGCCCCGTCCAGAGATGCCCCCACTTGCTGATGATCTTGCGGATACGGTAGCCCTGGCCCGCACAGCTACACAGGCGTCCAATAACACTACCCCGGTCAAGTCTATCCCGGGTAGTAGCACAGCCCCGAGCTCCTCTCGCACAGAGCCTCTACCGGTACTGGTCCCGCTTGCTAGGGTCCAAAAACTAGAGGCACAAATGCCTACTCTTCTGCATCATATCCAGTCGTGGATGCAGAAGTCGATTACTGAGTCTGAAGCGCGTCTAGAGAGAAAGATGCAGCAGTTTACAGAGTGGAAGATTGCTGAGGTAACCCAGCGTTTGGACGCCTTTGAGTTGAGAGTGTTAGCCCGACCAGCCCCTCCGGTGGATTTGTCGACTCTTTAGGCTGTAGTCGACAGTCTTCGTGCAGACATCGACACGATCCTAGAGGCGAGGGTGCCGAAGTCTGAGGCCCCTTCTGTCGAGCCTGCTGAGGACACCGTGCTAGCGGCCCTGTTTACTACTTAAGAAATTCCACCACCTCCCCCTCGAGAGAGTGTCAAGAGGCGTAGGGGTCGAGCAGAGGATGAGGCGCGAGCAAGGAAGAAGGAGCGCCGAGAGATGGAGGCTGCGAGGAGAGCCTCACTTGCTGAGGAGGAGGCGCACCAGATCAGAGCATCACAGTTAGCGGCTGGGGCGTCTAGCTCCCGCACTGTAGAGACAGCAGGAGGCACTACTGATGGTGCGGTAGTTGCTGAGGACACCACTGAGGGTGTCCAGAATGCAGAGGACGTGGTTTCGGGGAACCGGACCCACCAGCTTGCAGATCGACGGCGCTTTGCGCCACAGGTTTGCTTCACCTACCACTCTATTCTTTAGATTTTTTTATGCATTGGGGACAATTGCATGCTTTTTTGTTGGGGGTGGGGTAAATGGAAAGTGAGTGTTAGGGTGAAGTCTGAGTAGCCCAACTCATTATCCTCTTTTGGGGTTTTCCTGCCTGTGTTCTTTTTTCCCCAAAAGACTGATTACTTTTCTGTTGAACCGCCATGTTTATATCTTTTGTACATAGTTTAACTCTGAAGCATGATGGCTAAAATGATATCATGATAAAACTGGAAAATGTTGCATGACTAGGCATAGTAATTGATAATTGTGTGGCTCTAAGCATGAAATAGAATTACACCATTGCATTACCCTAAGTCTTCAATTCAAACTAGGTGTCTAATAATCTGGTATAGTGATGACATGTCAAGTGAGTGTGAGGAAATTTGAATAGTCCACTATTGGTACTGAGCTAGAACTTGCCTGGTTAGTCCTGCTAAAAGTAAGTTGTAACAGACAATTAGGAAAGGATCATAGGCCCTTATTCAAGATAGCCCATTTCTAGCCTAAATAAAAGAAACCAAATGAAAGTTATCCTTCTTTGATCCAAATAATCTGAGCTTAATTAGACCATTCTTTTTCACCCCAACTGATCTTTTCTGGGAACAATATGTTGGCCCTGGTCCATCCTTGGGCATGTGCACCTCAGCTTATGCCAAAAGCATAAGTTGAGGGTGGCTAATGCATAAACAACCTTAGTTATGGCCCTGACCCACTAGGTTATTGTGTACCTTGACTCATGGCAAAGCCATGAGTTGAGGGTGGTTGTTTTGAGGAATGCTCTGGAAAGTGGGGTTGAAAGAACAAAGAGAGAGAAAGAACAAAAGTAAAGTGACTCAAGGAATCGTTGAAAGAAAATAAAGAAAAAGAGAAATATACAAGAAAAAAATTGTTAAAAAAAAAGTCACTTACACAAATGAAGAAAGAAGGGAAAATAGCAAGGTGGAAGAATAGGAGAAACTGGGCGAGATAAAGTGATAGAAAGTGGAAGGTTTAGCCGATATGTCAAGTAAAAAAAATTCATGAAAGTATACCTAAATATATCCTACCTGACTCTGAGCCTATGTTACAAGCTAAGAAAGTCCTATCGTGATCCTAAGGGTTGTATAGCGAACTTAAGGCATTGAAAATAAGGGCAAGCTTATGGCAATAGGTATGAATGAGTGTGACTTTGTTCTGAGAGCGAGTGTTGAAAAGTAATCCTTATAGTCAAACTGAAATCATTGTGTGAAAAATGAGGATTTTGTTTTAAAAGTGAGGACACTAGTTGCAATACCGGAATTGTTAGCACCTCGGTGAGAAATTGAAGAGGATAGGTGTTAGTGCATGGTGAGTCTGTGTCGTGTTCTGATCCCACAAAAATTCAAGCCTAATAGTGATATCATGCATAGATTTGATGAGATTAATCGGGATTGATAGCCAAATGAGTGCAAAGGATAAAACATGGATATTATTGTACAAAGATTGTGTATTGAGTCATAGTGCGTCGCTTGAGGACAAACAACGAATTTAAATTGAGGGTGTTGATATACCGTGGTATCACGGTATAATTTATACTTTTTCCTTAAGTTTAGTGTGTCCGAAAGTCTTTTTGTGCTAGTTTTTATATGAGTTTCTCTTTGTTTTGCAGGAAATCTGTCCAACGTTGAATGCGGAGATTTTGAGCGAAGAAACGCAGAAGAGGCCACCTACGGAGCTGATGACGGTCCGTCGTGCTTGTGACGGTCCGTAGGTGGCAGCGTAGAGAAGCTGCTGAAGGAAGATGGGGAAGTCTGACCAAGTGTGGGGTTACGTAGCTTGTGACGGTCCGTCGTGGCTATGACGGTCCGTCCTGCAGGTTCGTCAGGAAGTTCAGAGAAGTGATCCCAGTACCCAGATTCCAAGAGTTGAAATGTTTTTAAACGAAGACCCTCGACGGACTGTTGTGCCTATGACGGTCCGTCATACTTGCCGTTGAGGGGAATGAATAGAGCAGCAGAAGAAATTGCTAAGTATGGGAAGACGGAGTCCATGACGGTCCGTCGTGACCACGACGGTCCGTCGCGAGGTCCGTCGACCCAGCCGCGTTTTGGCAGATTTCAAGCAATTAGAATCCTTGTTTAATTAGGTTTCTATTTTTTTTTATAAATAGTTCGAAAAACCTCGTTTTTTAGGTTAGACACCTGATAGTTAGACTCTTAGATTGTTAAAACTCCGTATTGGTAAACATTGTATTGTGAGATTCTTGATAATCATTAGACTTTTCGTGAGATTATTGATTACTTTGAGAATTCTTGCAAGTGATTTTTGGTGATTAATCAAGCAACCTTTTGGATTTTATTCTTTCTCATTGAAGTAAGTACATGAATTCTTATTTAATATATTTGAATATTGTGTTTATGGCTATGAGTAACTAAACTCCATAACTAGGGTTGTGGGAACCATAGGCAAATAATGAGATAAACCCTAGCTAAAATAACAATTCTAGAATAGTGTCTTGCATGTATTAATAATTCTTTCGCTTAGAAGTCTTTTTAACGGATGATCAACGTTAGAACTCGCCTTAATGCTACTTGCCGGACCAAGGAGGTAGATAATAGGAAAAGAATTATTAACATAGATTTAGTGTATACTATCTAATAGGCTAGTATTGATTGGTACGAGGTAATAACTTAGTCAAATATCGAATACGATGCTTAATATGAGGTAAAGATAAGGGTTAGGAAAGCAACACACGTAGCCGGACCAAGGTGCAGAGTGAGATTTTCTAGATGCCGGACCAAGGATTTAGAAATACATAACTTATCACTTTGCATGCAAGATACTAGGAAAGAATTGTTATAGTTAGAATTATCAAGTTATGAACCTGTGGGGAACACGTAAACCCTAGTTACTTTGATTAATTGATTAAAATCCAACTTTCAAAGCTGTTAAGTGTCTCTTTCAATTTCGTTAGTTATTTTTACTCATTAGGAAATACAAACCCCCCTTTTTATGTTTTTACTTTCCAAGGAAGTCATCAACCGAACAATAGTAATAACAAGTTGAAGTTAAGTCTAGACTATTTTCCTCGTGGGAACGATCCCAACCTCACTAGTTGGGTTATTTACTTGACACGACCGCTTTACTTCTTATTTGAGAAGTAAGTTTGAGCGTATCATACTCTCGGGATGTCAGAGAAGTTTAGAATTTCTCCTTAAGTAAATTGACCTTTGTGTAAAGCTTGCATATAATTATTATTCCATGTGTGTATGTTGTGACTAGGATCAGATAGTCCCTCCTTGAACAAAACAAAGCATGGTAATGTCATACATGATTTCACGACCGGGGAGAATCTCCTAGAAGTAACATGGTGTACTTGACCTCTATGAGGTCTTGTATAATCCCATGGAAAATCACTCATCGCATTGCTATAGGAAATATAGCGAAAAACTAAAACTTTTCATAGCAATTTATATACTAGAATCATCACTTCATATATATATAAAATATAATAATACACAGTTAGACTGTAAATCTCTTTTTCATCTTAGACTCAACGTCAATCGAGTAGAGCAGGGACACAACCCTTCACAACATAAAACAATAACTAAGCTATTACATACACTTAGAATAATAAACTTGACAGAGGAAATCCTTGAATCTTAAGGATTCTTTTCTTGATCTTGGGAAACAGTTATCAAGCCCTTCAATTTGAGAGACATCCTCTAGTCATCCATCACCTACACTTTGTGTATAAGGTGAAGAAGAATGGTATTAGTACAAGAAAGCACTAAGAAAGACAACCATACAAAAACATTCATTTAAATAGGACATTTAGTTAGAAGCCATGCATCATGTCTTTTTTGTAAAACTTCTTGAGCATCAACACAATAAGCATCATATAACTCGCATACTTCATATAGACATGCACAATGGTCACAACATCACATAAATCCACCTAATTCATTTAAGTCACATTTAGCATTTTATAACATTTTCTTTCTTTCATTTACCTTAAGTCATTTACCCCCAAGTAACCCTCTAGCAATACTTGGTGCAATGTATGAATAGTGTTTCATTCCACTAGCCACAATCAAACATCACTATAACACTCCGGAAGTCCAATACCTAATTGAGAGACTCACATGAAGTGCAGAGATTTAGAATACTATTTTAGGGACTATAATACGGTATTAGAAACATGTAGGAAGTGTTAGAGTCAAAAGGTCAAGGAACGTCCATGACATTTAGTGAATTATGAAATGTGCACTATTGTGCCTTGGCATGTTTCAAGGGGTTTTGAAAGTCAGAAATAAATGAAAATTGGTAGAAGGGTGTTCAACATGTGTTATAGAGTGTTTAGGATCTAAACGTCCAGATACGACTCTCAAAGGACCGCCGTAAGAGTCCTTGGAGAGGACCTTTGCCTAAAATCCAAATCTAAAATTTTAGACAGTGTGCAAGGACGAGCAAAGTAATGAGCCATCAATTGATCGACACTCCCTCGATGGCTCCGTCATTCATCACTTAGACATTTCTGAAAAAGGCCCAAATCACAGTTTCTAACCTAATCGATGCCTTGCCATTATTGTGGCGTCAATGGACCTAAGGATCGTAGGTTGAAGTCTCGTAGGTGGGGGTCTGTTTTCGCTTCCTAATTTTATCGTAAGACAACTAATTAGTTAGTTGGTTAATTTATGGTTAAGGGGTGTAGAATTAAGTTAGTTAAGGAGATATATAACATATAAACCCAATTAAAGTAAGCCAACATTCCACAATTCCTAAACTCAAATCCCTATACCTTCTCTCTCTTTTCCGAACGAACACCATCGAAGAAAAGGTTCAAGGGATTTAGGGCTGCAAGAATTCAACTTTATCTCTATCAATCTTTAATGATTGTTAAGGTATGGGAACTCTTTACCTTTTGGACTCCTTTCCCCAAATGATTCTTTCAAATTTATTACAAAAAGTTGTATTTAGTGATGATGTTTTGTATTTGAAGTATTCAATATGATTTGCTTTAGAATGATATGATGTGATGAATTTTATATTATCCTGATATGATTATTATGAATGTGAGATCATGTTGAGGCTATGTTAATCAAAGTTTTAAATGATTTCTCTTATGTGCCATAGATTATGAGATGATTGTATGTTAATCTCACTAATGATGGCTCTGTGATAAAAGGAAGTTCTCATCCTATGCCTAATGAACTAAATGATATGAAATACAAGGGGGTTAGTCTCCTATGACCTAAATTAAGCTATTATTTATATTGAATGACTTAATGGCATTTCAAAAAAGCACTTTAGCTTGGCACCGAGTGAACTTGACAATGAGAGGTGTTGACTCCCACATAGCAGTGATATTCCCCAAGGGTTCTCATGAGATAGTAACTATAATGCAGTATTTCCTAAAGAGAGTCCAACACATGTCTCCTTGTTCTTGAAAAAAGTTGACCCCAGAGAAAAAGTAACTAGTTGATCCACGTAGAATGCTATGTTCATGTTTTGGTCCTACATTGGCAAGTAGACTACCTTCTTTTTGTATAGGGTTTCATGACACCGGATTCCATGTTTATCTCACATTGTCTATTGTCACTTAAGGCGATTGTTCCAGATGTAAAATATAGGTAATAAAGTGAACTCCAAATAGGGTGACATACGTTGTTCTTCCTAGTGTAGGTAGGGTATTGGACTCTATTTACCTATACATTGCAGTAGTTAGCCCTAAGAGAAGTCCTTAGCGGATGTTCTTATACTTTTATGACTTTAATGATATGCAAATATTGACTTTACTTGTTGATTACTCTTTATGATGTTAGTTTCACTTATGATCATGTTATTGGTCTATATATCTATACATGATCATTACTACTCCTGATGCTATGTCATATAATGTTAGGCATTACATATGATCTCTTTACTTGTTTACTTGATTATGTAGGATTATGGGACTTCACATGAGCACTGCACTTGTATGCTTGGGATAGAATTGTTGGTAAGGATCTTACAGATTATGATGATATGAACTCTTGTACATGCTTTCTTGTTATGACATTATGTTGGAGTTTCTTTCTTTATATGATCTTGATAAGCTACTATTAATGTTGATATGAATTTATGTTGATAGTATCCATGTTGACTTGACTTTATTGATGATGTTTGTCATGTTTTTCACACCGACTTGTCTTAATGAATATGTGATCATTGGCTTGTATGTGTTCTTATTTTTGCATTACGGCTTTCAATAGTGACTTAGCATGACTTTGAAAAAAATGTCCCTTTATGCATGAATCAAATTTTTTATGTGCATGTGTTTCCATACTTAGTACAAGTGGATGTTCTCACACATATTTCTTTGCCTTTTCCCAAATAATGTAAATTTGGGCCGTTGAAGTATCAAGGTCGATTGTAGGAAGACATGGACTTTTCCCCATGTTTTGGTAGGTCCTCAATATTCGAGGATGGTTACTTCTATCTACCTTAGTCGGATTTTCTATTGTCTAAAGACAATATTTTCTCTCTTACTGTTGAATATATTATTGTATGCCCTAGCTGGTAATGATGAATTTGTATTGAGGGATATGCCCAAATGTTCTACTTATTTTAGATGGTTTAATGTGAAACAATATTCTAGACTTAATTTTGATATGTTATGTATGTTGTCCACACGAGAAGCCTGTGAAAGCTTCCTATGCGAGGAGTCTAAGTAAAATCTATATGTATATATGTTTAGCATGTGAGAGGTCTATGTAAACCTCTATAGATAGAAATTTTAAATGTTTCCGCATTTTAACCTATGAAATGTATGTTGAATGCTAAGAGGCTAGTCTTAGTCGTCTCCGTAGACGACGTTGGTTACGTCTAGTGGGTGCTCCCCAGTCATGACAATAACCTTAAGTTCACAAAGGCGAACATTCATTCAACCTTCATTAACTCAAACATAGACATATATGGAAATATAGCATATCATGAGACACATCCTTCACATATGACACAACATGCTTCATAAACCAGATAGGAGACTCATTTCAAGACAACATGGAAGTAAAGACTTCAAACATCATCATAGTAAGGCAATAGTAAACCTTATCATATCATAACTTCAGTTCATGTAAGCATCATAAGACCCTACTTATAATCCCCATATAAGCCTACTAGTGCAATGTACATGTGAAGCCCCATAACCTCACATATACTAAGTAAACTCACAAAGAGACCACAAGCATACAATTTACTTCATACATCAACATTACAACTATGGTAAACTACATGCTTATAAAGTAAGCCCTTTATCATATAGTCAATAAGACAAACATTATGCATCTAAAGTGAGACCTCATCATATAGACACAATAGGACTCATACTATTACTATAATCATAACAAGTAGGTAAATACCATAATGTCATACATTATATATATATATATATATATATATGTATGTATATATATATATATATGTATATATATATATATGTGTGTGTGCATTAAAAAAACCTTCCTAGAACCCCCTTTAAGAACTACTTGCGAGATGCACAGGTAAAATCTGATACCCCCACCAATACAAAGAAGCTTCCTTTAGGTTATCGTAGTTAGAGTTAATTTCTTTACTTCCATTGTCCATTTTACTTTAGGGAACACCTATCCTTAACCGACAATAAGACTATGTGAGATAAACATGAAATTCGGTGTCATTGAACCCTACACCAAAAGGAGGTGCTCTACTTGCCTAGGTAAAACATTACTAACATGATAGCATATTGGTGGACCCACTTGATAGGTCTAATGTGGGAAACATAGTTAAGGAACTGGGATGTATATATTGGCACCCATTAGCATTTGATCTCTCATATCATAAGAACAATGGTGAACCTCCCTTCTATTGGGGAGTTAACACCTCTCATTGTCAACTTCATTCGTTACTAAGTTAAGTTCCTTTTTTGAAAATCTTTTATTAATATTACTTTCATAAAAATAGGATCTACGAGAATTCACCCCTCATATGCTTATCTATTAGATTATAGATAAGAATTGTCCCTTCATCAACCTAAATCGTGTGAGAATATCCTTTCGTATTGACATAGCATATTCATAGTATAGTCAAGCTTAGTGTACAATTGAGCAAACCTTTCGAAAGACCCTACTTTACTAGAGTATCATAACATGTTTCAATCATGCATTCATGTGTTTGTACATGCTCATATATGAGGAAACCTTTCACACACCACATATAGACACTACGTATATGCATACTTCATAATATCATATACTTGACATCATAGGATACATTCATGTTCATAGCTTAACCAAGCATTCATATTCATGTAAATAAAAAACCATTCTAGGAACTATTCTATCAAGCTGAACATGTGCAATGTATAAGCAAACTCCCATACCCTTACCTACACCAGTTAACCTATCAAATCAACCTAATTAAGATACATTTTCATACATTCATGGACATATACTTTACATGCATAGTAGTAGTTAATTATGCATAGGAGGAACTATCCATTCCTTAGTCATCACGAATCTATCCTACTCAAAGACGTGCATTAACTATGACTGTGTGTACATTGGTCAACATGATTACATAATGGCTATAATCATAATATTGAGGGATCAAACTTCTTAGGATAACAACACACATTCATGCATACAACACCCACCACATTATAGCATAGGAGACAAGACATCTTCAATATTTAAATCTAAGACTCCTAACCACGCTTTAGACAATTATTTAATGTAGGGTTAAATAGGTAGGGTTCATCCATTAATATAACTTCATCAATGATAGACACATAGACCATACCTTACCCTAACGCCTTCATTTAAACGTAGTAGACATTATCAATACTTAGATTATGATACTAGCATTGGAGACTAGGTATATAACTCCACATTGTGTGATAATCATAGCAAAAGATTCACAATACATTAGTTTTACTTCAATTCCATTATAATAACATATAGAGATTGATAAGAAAGTATACACCGCAACCATAAGTGGACTATACCACACAATGTCATTCAAGGTCAATTCAACTACTAATTTTATACAATGTAAAGGAAATTAAGGAAATTTATCAATTATCCAAGATTTGATCATCATTGATCAACTCCTAATAATTCAACATCAATTCATATAGGAAACTATAGCTAAAAGCATTAATACATAATCGAAATTGAGAATTTAGAAGGATCATGGGTTCTTCATGATATTGGATCGAAAATCATCAATAATACATTATTTAATCCTCAATTCATCATAATCATGTTTTTAAAATTATTTTGAGAATGCACCAATGGCTATATTGAAAGATTGACAGTTTGATCATGAATTCTTCTTTCAAAACATTGGAAAGAACACCTTAGATGAAAGGATAACTAAGGATGAAGGATAACCATATATCATTACATAGGAATACCACGAAAACTTGATGAAGAGACTATGAATATCAAACCTCTAAGATGTTCTTGAGCTTCATCTCCAATAGAGGTTTCTAGAGAGAGTTTGTTTTGAGAGGTAAGGTCTAATTCGAAGAATGAATATTTGAATGGGGTTTTGATGTTATTAACTAACTTAAAATAGAAAAAAAATAGATAAATAAACTCTCTATGGTCTATTTAGGACGTGGGGTGAATTTCCCATTCACCCCTTCAATTGACAGCGTGTTGCAGGTAGAACCTGTACGTTCAATCGAAGTGCATGGCAACGAACCGTTGATGGAACAATGGTGTCGTGCTACACTTTAATCGTTTGCGACAGAGACTCCTTCATATGGGGATTATATATAAACTTCTAATTATTGATAAACTCCCCCAATCGACGGGTCATAGATCCATGCACGATACGACGTTCATTGGGTCATCGATTGGATACTGCCAAGCAGTCCTTCGCGAGACTTATGATCCTCCTGAAGGATCCTTTGGGTAGTCCTTGGGGATTCGTTCCCGGACGTTTCAAACATAATTAGGATAAAACACATGTAAAGGTACGTCCCTATCAATTTGAGCACCATAAAACAAGTAAAAAATGCAAATACACACGAGGACATATTAGCATGATCAAAAACTAATATTCAAACATCTTAGACGTTTTTGAATGTTTGACCTCCAAGTCACTTAAAATAAATCGTACATACTGGTAACCACGTAATTAATATATACTAAACTTTTTAGGCATATGCGAGTCTCTAGACACCTTAATTCATTTTAACGTTCCTTAAACATGACTTTGATGGTATTATTTCTAATTTATAAGATGGTAGTTCATGTACATTATTCATGAGGTAAGTAAATCTAGTATTAGTTGTTTAACTTTTTCATGAGTTGAAGTGTGGACATATCTATGTGTGCATTTAAAATCTAATTTATGTTTAACCTTATGATGAAATGATAATCATTCCTAAAGTTCCTCCAAATGGCAATAAGCATGAAGAAGCATGTGTGCACTACTAGTAGTTTTTGTCTAGTTCCTACTTACTTGTGTTGCATTGAGTGCACAATGATACGAAGATGGTTTACCTTGTAAGTTAGGTGAATTGACTATGATATTATGCATTATTAGATGCCAGTTGGGTCGTTGAGACCTTGGAAGTGTTTTTGTGTAATTCGAGGGTTAATGTTTTTCAAGTGGGGGATATAGTAACAATCCCCAAATTGAAATAGAATGAATTAAAGCCTCACATGAGTTTTATGAGTTAATAACTTGCTAACGTGTCCTTGTATGTTTGCCTTCTATTTATGTGTTGTTTGGAGTTTAAAACAGTGGAGGTATCCCTAATGTCTTAATAAATATGCTTAGGGTAAAAACTTCCGACTACGACTTCCCAGGGACCACCCTAGGGGTCATTAAGGGAGACCCAACTTGAGCCGACAAGCTGCCCAAGGAAGAAGCCAATTTCACATGCATGAAACCAATACGCATAGCGGGTTTGGTTCACCTATGGCAAAAACAGTTCGGTCGATGTCATCGGCTCTACTTTGCCAAAAGATAATTCCAAAAATCATGTAGGAACCAATTAATGTGGGGGTATTTCGGGTACTTTAGGGGGTGGTTTTAAATAGTTTTCTAATTCATATTTAACCTCATTCCCAAGTTAAAAAATAAATACCCAATGAGAAATCAATAATCCAAAACCCCGTTCTCTTCAAAATTCTCTCAAAACTCCATTGGAGTCCAAACACAAGCTCAAGCTAGAAGATGAATTTTCCACTGATTTCTTCTCCAATTTCACGGTTCTTTAATCAATAATTTATGTTCATCTTTGAGTCTTGAGTAACCTTTCATTCAATAAGTTCTATCAATGATTTTCAAAAGGGATTCAAACACCAAAATTCCCAATTTTCAATCTAAGCAAGGTTCCTTGTAAAACATCATTCTAAGACATTCTAATGATTAATAAATGTTTTGTTACTGTTTTTATGATTATTTCCTATGGTATTTATGAAAGAACCCATGGTCCTCCTATTTCCCAGATTTGGCCTATAAAGTGGGTCTTGTGATCTTGATATAATATTCATTGACTTGTGCCTAGATCGATGTTGAATACTATTCCTATATTAATCAATTGATTATTAATTGTTTATGAGTGATCTATAATTGACCATGATTTGTAGAATAGGTATGTTGCCTAACTTATAGTCTATAGTATGAGGGTTGATGTTGTGTGGTATGGTCCACCTATGGTGGCGGTCTTTATTCCTTGTCTTTCATTATATGTTGTGGTCATCACCTTGAGGTAAATAGATGTATATTGATTGATATTAATATTATCATGTGTATCAAGGTTATTTGTGTAGTCATCAATTCTAGTATCATAATCTAGGTGTATTGATGATGTGAAGTAAAATATTTGTATTGATGTTAGGGTAAGGTATGGTCTACATGCTTAGTTGTGATGAATATTATTGTATAATTTCCCATACCTATATGGACCCTATATGAATATGTTATCTTATGCAAGTTAGGAGTCTTCTATTCTAATGTTGAATATGCTCTGGTCTCCTATGATGTAATGTGGGTGTGTGATATAGATTCCCTTGATGACCTATATGTGAGTTGTTCATGACTTGAGGTATACATTGTATATTTGTTATTATCCTTTGAAGGGTTGTTTCCTAACTAACTATGTTTTTTCTCTTTTATTAACATGATGACCAGTATGAAATGGTAAGTGCCCTAACTTCTAGTCTACAATATGAGGATTGATGTTGTGTGGTATGGTCCACCTATGGCGGCAGTGTTTATTCCTTGTCAATCTTTACATGTTGTGGTAATGTCCTTGAGGGTAATAGATGTAGATTGAATTGATATGATTACTATCATGAGTATGGAGGTTATATGTGTAGTCCGCAATTCTAGTATCATAATCTAGGTGTATCTATGATGTTAAGTAAAATGTGTGTGTCGATGTTAGGGTAACTTATGTTCTACATGATTGGTTGTGATAAGTACTATAGTATAATTGTTTGTATGTATATGAATATGTGATCTTACTTATGTTAGGAGTCTTCGATTCTAATGTAGTACATGTTTTTGTCTCCTTTGATGTAATGTGGGCGTGTGATCTAGATTCCCTTAATGATATATATATGAGTTGTTGATGACTTGAGGGATACATTGTATATGTGTTATGATCCTTTGAAGGGTGGTTTCCTAAGTAACTAAGTTGTTGCTCTTATGTGATCATGATGACCAATATGACCACACACACTACATGCATAACTATTAGTATGATATGTTAATGGTGTTAATTTAAAGGATAATTCTCACGTGCACCTTTATATCTCTTTATGCATGAAAAGTATATGATTAGTGAAGTATTAACATATTGTGTCCAAAGGTGTTTATGTGAAAGTCATTTTCACATATGTATACATACACAGAAATGTACGAATGAATAAGGCCTATGAAAATCTAGTGAAAGTCAGTCTATTGAAAGGTGTTACTACATTTCCCTCTAAACTAGAATATATTTTGAATATGATATGATTATGTCAAAGGATATTCTCACAAAATGTAGGTTCTATGAAGAAAGGACATTCTCATCCTAGAACCATTAAGTTATATGATATATGAGGGAATTAAGGCACTATGCCTTCTTTATGAACTAGTTCTAATTAAAGGCTTAAAGTTGTTTAAAAGGGAGTTTGATCTTAGAACAGAGTGAACATAAAAAATTAGAGTGGGAACTTCATGTCTAGTAATACCGGGCTCCAACCGGAGGACCATCACGTTTAGCAAGTTCGGGTTCCCAACATTGATGTTGTCTTCTGAGATGGAAACCTCCACGTCTAGAAAGTAAGGTTTCTAGTAGCAATCTCCTTGTTCCATAACTACATGCACCCGTAGGTCTTAGCTGAGTGGATCCACTAAAATAGTCATTATGTATGCATGTCCTACCTTGGCAAGTAGTACCCTCTCTTTTCGATGTGGGAGTAGAAAACCTGATTCCATGTAGCTCACATGGTCTATGTTAGTTATGGCAATGTCTCCCAAAAGATAAGAAATGAACTAAGATAAGAATATGAACTCTAATAACAACTCCTTGAGCATTTTACTTATTATAGGTAGGACTCTTGACCTTACCCATGTATTGCTCAAGTTGACTTTAAGAAAGGATTGTGTTGGAGACTCTTATGAAACAAAGACTTGTGTTTAGCGATATTTAATATGAATGCATGTTATAGTGGCTTTTCTTATGTCAAGACATGAACTATGATTATGTATATGAATTTCACTTATGACTTCTTAATGGGTTCGCTTAGTATGTGTGGGGGAATGTGACTCAATATGTACATTAAAGAAGTGAACTTGTTAAGGAGTTGTGTGCGTAGTTTACCTATTATATGAACTAAATGGGTAATTACTAAGGGTGTAATAAATGAATGGGTTCTTATATGATGCTATGAAGTATGTTGGGCTCATGTGTAATATTAAATAATCATGTTGTGACTTGTTGAATATGATGTGCCTAGTCTAGGGTGGCTCCCTAAAATTACTTGGTGTGAGTAGTACTATAAGATGCTACTTTCACATTGCACTAGAGTGACTTGGGGGTTATCTTATGTGACACCCCGTAGCAAAAATAGACCAAAAATAAGCTTTTCAGACATCTGCAGGTGCAATCGACGGTTACCATAGGTGGACCATAGCCTGACCCACGACCCGTACTGCACATCCGTCATTTGTGACTGAAAATGTCCCATGACGTAGACAAGAAAAAAATTAACTAATTATCGGTCGACGGACAAACCTATTGTTTGTAAGTTAGACTACGGTCTGTATCTGTTCCCATCAATAAAGAAACAAGTTACCCACTCTCTGACAAGAACCACGATTAACCAGTATGGATTGTAGATTGACCTACGAACTGTAGGTGAAAATTTGAAGATATTTAGGTGAAAATGTTAATGGATAAACTTAAAATTATAATAATTAGGTGTCCCATAACCTATGAAATTATAGATAGTTGACGTAGGTTTCCATAGTCACCAAGTTGGCTAAAATCAGATCTCTGAGTAAAAAGTTATACCCATTTGAGTAAAGGCTTGTCGAACAAACCAAAATGACGGACTATCGATTGAACAATGGCCTGTTAGTCAAGGTTGTTGTTTGGTCCGACAACAATTGACTCAGGGTCTTTTGGTCTTTTCCAACTTCGTATAAACCCTAAAATACGTGATTTTTACCCTAAATCATCAAATTTAAGTAAGTTTAATTCTAGAAACATAACTAAACCTTAACCAAGTAAAATCATTAAATAAAAACAGAGAAAATTAAACATAAGAATGGAGAAAAATATCAAGAACCCTAGTTTAAGAACACAGCAAGGTTCTCTCAATTCCAACCCTGAAATCTAAATATTTCTCTGTGGATTTTATCACCAAGTATGTGGGATTTCGCTAGTGGTTTTATTTCACCCATTAGATCCCTAGTTTTCAATCAATTCATGATTCTCTTATCATGATTAAATTTATGGTTTCTCGAATTAAAATATATCATCATAAATTAGGTAAATATATGTTCTGAATCATATCGTAAAGTTATTATTCAGTTTATTACATGGATTTGAGAACCCTAGATATGTTTTCATTGGTTCTTGAATTGCACATTCTAGCTCAGATATTTCAGTTACTTCAGATATACATGGATCAGTTATAAATGCATCTTTATTTGATTAATTCTTGCATTCTCAGTTTGCATTTTTGTTTTTGAGCTATGCAGTATTTACAGAAAATTTAGTCATAATTATTAAATACATAAATCATTGGAAGTGTCATAATATAGAGTGGGACTAGGGTTCAGCGTACCCACTTAGTTCCAGAACTACTATCCAAGTAGGTTGTAAGTCCCCTCTGTGGGCATCAGTTTAGTCATCATGCCAGCATGCCTTTATACCTCTAGAAGGGTATATTAGGTTCTCTCAATGAGGCGTATACATCGGACTCCACATTTAGCTCATGTGGTTTTAGTATTTGTTATTAGTAGATCCCACAGTTTAGTCAGACTATCTTGCATTGACCATATTTACAAATAAGCTAGTATTCAGTCTCAGCATATTATATGTTTGATCATTGCATCCAGTTAGCTCCTAATTCAGTATAGATATCATGTTTAAATTATTATACTTGCTTTTGTGCTTGTCAGTTATGTTTTATTTCATATTTACTCTATCCTACATGCTTCGTACCTTCAAATACTAACACATACGTGCGCTACATCTTCTCGTGATGTAGGTTCTGGTTCTCAGCATCTAGATTACGCTTAGATCGATTCCCGATCTCTAGTTCAGCAGATTTAATGATGAATCCTCATTCTCTCTAAGCAATAGTCATGATTTTTTTTAAGTATTTAGACCTTTAGTTTAAGTTTTTGCTAGACTTAGTTGCATGTCCCAACATTTGTAGTCAATTTAGAGGCTATTTTCAGACATAGTTAGTTTAAGTTTAGTATTGACTAAAAACATTTTTGTATTAAACTCATCACTATTTCATTTATCTCACTCATAGAATATGGTATTCCCCATTTCTTCTTTTTTAATTATGATTTAGCTTTTGCATCTGTTATTTTATTTAGTATTCTCATGATCATGCCAGAAGAGTTAGCTTGGTATTACCTGTGGTCCTAGGTCCCGTGTCCGCGTCTCGGGGATAGCTTAGGTGCTGATAAACATTGTATCAGAATACTAGGTTTAGGATTCATAGGATGTCTAAAAAGCCACACTAAGTAGAGTCCTTTTCATGTGTGTGAAGTGCACCACATCTTATGAGAGGGAGGATACAAAGTGTTTTAGGAAAACTTCACTTTCTTTTTACTCTTATCGTGCATAAGGTATGATTTAATTTCATTCTAACTTGACGTTCTACATTTTAGATCATGCCTTCTTGTAGAGCTACCACCAGGAATGCAAATGAAGCTTCTCCTGTCCCAGATCAGGAAGTCTCCAATGTTGATTATAGGAATGCCATACAGATATTGGCTTAGATTATGACCAACTAGAACAATAGGGTTCATGCTCCTATGGATACAAATGCTGAATCAGCAGCAGCAAAGGTCTGTGACCTTGTTTGGATTAATCCGCCTGAGTTCTTAGGATCCCAAAATAATGAAGATTCAGAATTGCTTTGATGATATCAAGAGTATTACTTAGGATTGCTTTAGTGGGACCTTTCTGGGTAGGTTTTTCCCAATAGAGTTGAGAGAAGCAAAGGCTTAGGAATTTATGAACTTATGGCAGGAACATGACGGTCCAAGAGTATGGATAAAGTATAACCAACTCTCCAGGTATGCTTCTCACATGGTTTTTGACTCCAGGTCTCACATAAATAAGTTCTTGTATGGAGTGTAAGATTTGGTTAAAGTTGAGGGCATAAATTCTATGTTACTGGGAGATATGAACATATGTAGGACTATGAATCATGCGCAGCAGGTTGAGGGTGATAAGATTAGGCAACATGCCAAGGAAAATAAAAATGCTAGGGCTAGGAACTATTACTATTCATAGCAGAAATCGAATGGTGGAAATCACTCAGAGAGTCAGCAAAAGTTTCCTGCGCCAGCCCCTTCGTTAGCTAGTCTTCCACCCTCCAAGAATGAGTACGACTAGAAGGTTAGAGCACAATGCTCTAAGTCTTAGGGAAGTATTTTAGGCACAAAGACTTATCCCACTTTTCCTAAGTGTGGTAAGAATCATCCTGGCTAGTGTATCACAAGAAAAGAAGGATGTTTTGGGTGCGGTCAGTGTGGTCACAAGTTGAGGGTTGTCTTTCTAAACAGTGTCAATGAGGTGGTAATGGTAGAGCTCAGTCTACAACTTCAATAGCACTAGCTAGTCGCCAGACTCCTCAGGGTAACTCATTTGGTACAAGTGGCGATCACCGCCAGTATAGGTTATATGCTCTTCAGGTTATATCCATGGGCTACTCTTTCCTTTGTAACACCTTGCATAGCAATCTAATTCAGTGTTAGTCCTGAAAATTTCTCAGAACATTTCTCAGTCTCTACTCTAGTCGGTGACCTAGTTATAGCTAAACGAGTATACATCTCTAAGGGTTATCACTATTATCTCGTACGAGTTAAAGGTTCCATCTTTGAAACCCCAGCTCTTGAGTCAGTTCCATTAGTTTTTGAGGTTCCAGAAGTATTTCTAGAAGAACTTCCCGAAGTCCCTCCTAAAAGGGAAATATACTTTGGAATTGATCTCCTTCAAGATACCCAGGCTATATATATTCCTCCTTAAAGAATGAATCAAGCAGAGCTTAAGGAATTGAAAGTGTAGTTTAACGGCCTTTAGTTAAGGGCTTCACATACCTAGTATTTCACCTTGGGGTGCACCAGTGTTGTTCGTAAAGAAGAAAGATGGTTCTCTCAAAATTTTAATTGACTATAAATAGTTGAACAAGAACACAATCAAGAATGATTATCCCATCCCCAAGATTTATGACTTGTTTGACAAACTTCAGGGTGCTAGTCACTTCTTAAAGATAGACCTCGGATCGGGTATCATAAGATTAGAGTCAGAGATAGTGACATTCCTAAAACAACATTAAGAACTAGGTATGGTCACTATGAATTTATAGTTATGTCTTTTGGAATAACCAATGCTCCTGCAGCTTTCATGCATCTGATGAACAGAGTGTTCAAACAGTACGTGGACTTGTTCGTTATCGTCTTTATTGATGATATCCTCATTTACTCTAGGAGTGAGGACAAACATGCAAGTCATTTGAGAGTTGTTCTTCAAACTCTCAAGGATTGCCAGTTATTTGCAAAGTTTAGTAACAATTTGTTGCTTTTCTTGGTCACAATGTATCTAGCGAAGGGATCCGACTGGATTCGCAGAGGATAGAAGCAGTGAAACAGTGGCCCAGACCTACCTCTGCTACAGATATCAGATGTTTCTGAGGTATAGCAGGTATTTAGAGAAGGTTTGTTCAAGGATTTTTATCCATTGCCTCACCATTGACTAGGTTGACTCATAAGATGGTCAATTTCCAATAGTCAGATGATTGTGAGAAAAACTTTGCAAAATTGAAAACTAGATTGACTAGAACTACTGTCTTGACTCTACCAGAGGGTTCAGATAATTATGTGATCTATTCTGATGCATCTAGAGTTTGCCTAGGTTGTGTGGTGATGCAGCGAGGTAAGGTGATAGCTTATGAATCTAGACTACTTAAGGTTCATGAGAAGAACTATCAAACTCATGACCTTGAGCTTGCAGCAGTTGTGTTTGCACTCAAGATCTGGAGAGAGAACTTGTATGGTGTTCACGTAGATGTCTTCACTGAGTAAAAGAGCCTTCAGTGTCTATTCACCCTGAAAGAGTTGAATCTTCGCCAGGGGAGATTGCTAGAGTTCCTTAAGGTTTATGACAGGAGTGTGAATTACCATCCTAGTAAGGCGATTAATGTAGCAGATGCTCTTAGATGATTATCTATAGGTAGTGTAGCCCATTTTGACAAAGAATGGAACGAGCTAGTGAAGGATTTTCAAAGGCTTGCTAGCTTGGGAGATTGCCTTATGAGCATATCACAAAGTTGTTTAACAGTTCAAAATGGGGCAGAATCTTCTTTTGTAGTGTAGGTTAAGGAAAATAAAGAAAGTGATCCAATCTTGCTTGATCTTAAGGGTGCATTCCACAATTAGAGAGTGGAGGTTTTCTCCCAAAGGGGAGACAGTGTACTTCGCTACCAGGGTAGATTGTGTGTTCCTGATGTGGGTGAGTTGAGAAAGCATATCCTTGCAGAAGCCACTAAATAAGGATATTCTATTCATCCAGGTGTAACTAAGATGTACCATGATTTGTGGGAATTTTATTGGTGGAATGGAATGAAGAGGGATATAGCAGTCTTTATGAGTAAGTGTCCCAATTGGCAGCAAGTCAAGGTAGAACATCATAAATAAGGAGGTATGACTCAAGATATTGATATTTGTACTTGTAAGTGGGATGTGATCAATATGGATTTCATCACAGGATTACCTCGCACTCGCAGACAGCATGACTCCATTTGGGTGATAGTTGATAGGATGACTGAGACTTCTCGCTTTTTAATGGTCAAAACTCAAGATTCGGCAGAGGACTATGTCAAGCTTTACATTAATGAAATTTTGTGGTTACATGGGTTTCCTTTGTCTATCATCTCAGATAGAGGTCCTCAGTTTACCTTTCATTCTTGAAAGTCATTACAAAAGGGTCTTGGTACTCAAGTTAACCTTAGCACAACATTTCATCCACAGACGGATGGACAAGCAAAGTGTTCCATTCAGACCCTAGAGGATAAGTTGCTAGCTTGTGTAATCGATTTCAAGGGTACTTGGGATGATCACCTTTTTCTAATTAAGTTTGCCTACAACAATAGCTGTCATTCAAGCATTCAGATGCCCCGTTTTGAAGCTTTGCATAGGCGTAGATGTAGATCTCCCATTGGTTAGTTTGAATTAGGTGAAGCAGCTTTGATAGGGACAGATTCAGTTCTTCATGCTATGGAGAAAGTGCAACGCATTAGTCGAGAGACTTAAGACAGCCCAGAGTTGTTATAAATCTTACACGGATGTAAGAAGAAGGAAACTGGAGTACCAAGTTGATGATTGGGTTTTCCCAAAAGTTTTGCCTATAAAAGGAGTGATGAGATTTGGCAAGAAAGGTAAACTCAGTCCTAGATATATAGTCCCTTACAAGATGTTGAAAAGAATTGGCAAGGTGGAATATTAGTTAGACTTGCCACAAGACATAGTAGCAGTGCATCCGATTTCCACATCTCGCTCTTGAAGAACTGTGCGGGTGATCTACCTTTGGTAGTTCCATTAGAGAGTGTGGCGATGAAAGATGGTCTTTCTTATGAGGATGTACCTATTTATATTCATGAACGTCAGGTTAGAAGGTTGATAAACAAGGAAGTAGCTTCAATCAAGCTTTTGTGGATGAATCAGTCCGTAGAGGGAGCTACTTGGGAAGTAGAAGCAGTCATGAAAGCTAAGTATCCTCACCTCTTTCGTTCTGATTCCACTCCATCTTGAGGTAATAGTTCCTCTTATGTTTTTCAGTCATTCGTGCATGAAATTTAGCCTTAGAATCATGTTCCCTCATTTTGTACTTGAATTTTTAGCGTATTTGCATGTTCTTGGTACTTAATAAAGTCAGAAACTAAGTCCTCAATGTTTAGTAGTAAGGACTGCACCTCTCTCCCTCTATTTCAACTACTTTAGTATTCATTTGAGAAAGAATGTTCTCAAGGGGGAAATAATGTAACACCCCATATCCAACACAGACCAAAAATCAACTTTTAAGAAATATGCAGGTGCAATCGATGGTTAGCATCGATGGACCGCAGCCTGACCCATGGCTCGTACCCCACATATATCCTTTGTGACTTAAACTTTCCCATGACGCAGCCCAAGGAAAATTGACTTAGTGGTGATCCACGTACATACCTATGGTATGTGAGTCAGACTATGGTTTGTAGTTTGTGTTCATCGATGAAGACCTCATTTCTATCCACTCTCTGACAAGAACCACGATTCACCAGTACCGTACGCAGATGGACCTACGAACTGTAGGTATGACCACAGGTAAAAATTTGTAGACAGTTAGGGGTAAAATGTTGTTGGGTAAACTTCAAATGAATATAACTCTTATCACAAAATGAATTAGGTGTCCCATGAACTATAAAATCATAGATATTTGAATTATCTTTCAATAACCACCAAGTTACTAAAATCAGATCTCCGAGTGAAAAGTTATGCCTATTTTAGTAAAGGTCTTTCAAACAGACCCAACCTACGGACCCAAATGACAGACCGCCGATTGAAAGATGGCCCATCAGTCCAGGTCATCTTTTGGTTCGACTGCAATTAACTCAGGGGTCATTTGGTCTTTTCCCTTTTTGTTTAAACCCTAAGATACATAGTTTTGACCCTAAATCATCATGTTCTAGTAAGTTAAAGCCTAGAAACATAACTAAAACTAACATAAGTAAAATCATTAAATCAACACATAGAAAATTAGAAACAAAAAAGGAGAAAAAGGTCAAGAAATCTAGTTTAAGAACGCAGCAAGGTTCCCTCAGTTTTATCCCCGAAATCTAAATATTTCTCCGTGGATTTCATCACTAGGTATGTGGGATTTCCCTAGTAGGTTCCTTTGACCCATTAGATCCCTGGTATTCAGTCAATTTTTGATTCTCTTATCATGATTAAACCTGAATTTCTAGAATTACGGTAGAACATCACAAATTAGTTAAATATATGTTTCAAATCAGATGGTGAAGTTATTTTTTAGTTTATCACATGGATTTCATAACCCTTGATATGTATCTCTTTAGTTCTTGAATTACACATGCTAGGTCAGATATTTAAGTTACTTCAGATATGGATGCCTCAGTTATTAATGCATCATTATCATATTAAATATTGCATTCTATGTTTGCATGTTCATTTTTGAGATATCCATTATTTATAGAATTTACGTCATAATCAGTTAACTACATAAATCATTGGGAATAGCATAATATCGAGTTGGACTAGGGTTCAACGCATCCACTTAGTTCCAGAACTATTGCCAAGTAGGTTGTAAGTCCCCTCAGTGGGAATCAGTTTAGTGATCACGCCAACATGTCTTTATATCTCTGGCATGGTGTATTGGGTCCTCTTGATGGGGCATATACATCGTACTCCACATTTAGCTCATGTGATTTTATTATCAGTTATTAGTAGCTCCCACAGTTCAGTCAGACTCTCTTGCATTAGCCATATTTACCGATCAGTTAGTATTGAATCGTAGCATGTTATAAATTTGGCAATTACATCCAGTTAGCTTAGAATTGAGTATGTATATGATGTTCCGATAATTATAGTTGCTTTTGTGCTTGTTTACTTCTGTTTTATTTAAGCATTACCCTACTCTACTTGATTAGTACCTTAAAGTACTAACGCATACGTGAGCTACATCTTCTCTTGTTATGTGTGTACATTCTTAGAATGCAGATCACGCTTAGATCGATTCCCATGTCCAGTTCACCAGATTGGGTGGAAAGTCGTCATTCTCTAAGGACAATAGTCATGAGTTTCTTTTGAGGATTTAGTCCTTTAGTTTTGATATTTGCTAGACTTAGTTGGGGCTTGTCGCAACATTTCTAGTCGATTTAGCGGTAATTTTCGGACATAGTTAGTTTCAGCATAGTATAGAGTTAATAATTTCTTTGTATTAAACTCACTAGTATTTCATTTATCTCGGTTAAAGATTATGGGTATTCCCTATATTTTCATATTAAGTTATGATTTAGCTTCCGCATTAGTTATTTTCTTTAGTATGCTCATAATTATGCCAGTAGGGTTAGCTTGGGATAACTTGTGGTCCAAGGTCCCATGTCCGCGTCTCGGGGGTACCTCGGGGCATGACATCTTAGATGATGGTTCTTAGTTGAAGTTTATGTCTTGTGATGTGTTTATGAGTTTTATCAATATATGTGGTTGGATGAATGAAGTCTATATGAAAGTTCATCTTAGGTGACCTTGAGATGATACATTGTACTAAATATCACTTAAAGGTTTCTTGAGGAAAGGAGTTAAGATAAAAATGAAGGTAATGCAATCTTTATGTTTAATGTGCCTCAAAATGTGATTAATTTCTTTATGTGTGATTATGAATGATTTTAATTTATATAATTAGGTATGTGGTCTAGTAGTGCCTATTGAATCAATGTTCATGAATTGTTCTAAAAAGGCATGATGCATGGTTTCTAACCAAATGTCCCTTTTAAAGCATGTTTTTTCATGGTTATCATACTTAGTGCATTCTTATACTAATACCGTTCTTCTTCATCTTTTTACACAAAGTGTAGGGGGTGATGACCAGAGGATCTTTCCTAAAGTGAAGGACTTTGTTAGACATTCCCCAAGTTCAAGAGGGTCCTTATGATTTCAAATATCTTCATGTCAATATGTTATTTATGTTTATGTAATAATATAGATTATTATTTTATATTGTTAAGGGTCGTATCCCTATTCTATTCTATTGATGTTGAGTCTATGATGGCAAAACGAGACTTAGTGTCTTAACTATGTACTTATGGTTTTTAAATGAAGTGATGTTTTAGCATTGTATTGTGCTATGGAATTTTTTAAATTTTGCTGCTATTTTATGTTTATGTGATAAAGTATGCTAAGGGATAGTATTAAGACCTCTGAGAGGTCGAACACACCATGTGACATCTACGGGGTACTCCTGGGTCGTTACAATCAAACATATTAGATCGGTTCTGTATCTTCACATCAAAATTATAACTGGTGAGTCCTCATTCTTTGTGGACGAGAGACATGTTATATTTTAGTCTTCTATTCCTCTTTTAGTATCAGTCTTTCTAGATTTAGTTGGGACATGTCCCATTATTTCTAGTCAGTTAAAGGCTTATTTCAAACACAATTAATTTAAGCTTTAGCATTCGAGATTACTTTTTGGTTGTTTTTATACTAAGTTCTATGTAGTATTAGTATACTCCAACATATCATTTCTGATTATCTAATGATTAGCTTACACACAATTTTTATTGATTCAAATTACTTTTAGTATGCTTTCATAATCTACCAAGATTAGTAGGGGGTCACTTGTAATCTTGGATCCCGTGTTCGCTTCTAGGGGATAGGCTCGAGGGTCCACTTGGTATTCCATATTTAAATATTGAACAAGTGTATGGGATATATTTCACTTATTATAGCTAGTAAAAATATTGGAATTATGGACAACCTATCTTATGAGGAGGTACACGTTCAAATTCTAGATCGTTAGGTTTGAAAATGGAGGAACAAGGATGTAGCCTCAGTCAAGGTATTATTGAGGAATTAGTTTGTTGAGGAAACTACTTTGGATGATGAGGAGGATATGAAGAAGAGATACCCATATCTCTTTTCTTCGAGACAAACCCCAAACAAAGGGAATGTCTTTTTGGAAAGCACTCTTTTATTTGATATGTAATTCTGTATTAATTGCATGTTGGATGTCTTATTTTTCCACTTAGTCCACTTGGAGTTGTCTTGTTAGGGGATGAATGTTCCAAAAGGGGGCACACTCTATGACCTGGGTATCAGAATGAGTTAAAATTTGAAATAAATTATTTGGAAATATCCAAATTTAAAATTTTGCAAGTTATGCTTAAGTTGTGAGTATTGGGTAAACATAAAACGACCATAACTTTCACAACATGATGAAAGTGGTCCATAAGTTAGATGATTAAAGGTCTTTGAATACTCTTTTCAACTCTATCGAGTTTGCTATGTTTTGAGTCCGGATGATGGAGATATGCATGTTCGAAGTGGGCGTGTTCAGTTAATGAAACTTACCTTAATTAGTGAGGGGTATTTTGGTCGTTTCCTTACCCCATAAACCTAAAAAGTTTTTACGATTATATCATGTGTATAAATATAATTGGATAAGTTTTCACAATCCTAAATACGCGCAGGGTTTTTAATGGACTTCAAGTAGAGGAAAAGAGGAGAAAAGGAAGAATGATTAAAACTTCTTGGGAATCAAGGATTTCTTTTCCTAAGTCAAAGTGTGTATTTTTAGATAGAGATGGGTTCGCTCACCTCCACGTAAATCAAATATTCCTTTTACGTATTAAAACCTCAATTTTGAGTATATTGGGAATGAGTTCCTCAATGTTTGTGAATTACTCTTTAAGAATGAAGGGTTGTTAAGTTCTTGCGATAAGACATTTGAGTTTGAGTATATTTCTTGAGTGACTTAGAGCGAATTGTTTTATTTTGGGTCAAAGAATCAAAAGAGTTTGAGGAAAATCGTTCAATTCTACAGGAATTAGACACTAAATTAAAGCAAGAAAACTCATCAAAAATCTTGGTAGGGGGTGGGGCGTCGCACCACTCTGTGCAACCCAAACCATCTTATCTAGTTTGTAGGATGGCACCTCGCGCCACTAAGTGTACTAGGGTCGCTTGCCACATCCTATTTATAAATGATTTGCATGTCTGAGTTTCTTTGAAGTGTACCTTCACTCCTTTCTTATTCTAACTACCTTTTTACATCTAAATTTCAAGAGATTATTCATACCATGAATATTTACTCTTGAATTAATAAATAAAATTCAAGGAAGAGTTGAGAGTAATGACTTGACTATTCTTTCCAGCCATTTTTAGAAGTCTTTCACAATCTTTGAAAACATGTTTTTAAAACTTGAGTACTTGTGTTTGAGGAATAGGAGGGATGAATTTAATTTTTTATAAATTAATATATGGGAACAATCTGTTGCCATGAGTATATGTTTTCACATTTAAAATAAGGGGAAACACTTATTTCAAAAGGATTTCATGAGGATTGTTTAGTACTATCTATCTCTTTTTAAAAAAAAATACTTTTCAGTAATAATCTCAATGTTTGAGGATGTTGAAATGTCTTTAAAAATATGAGCTAATTTATATTCTAAAAGTAGTAATGACAAACGATATGGGGACGACCTCAGATATCTCCAAGTCCTCCAAAATTCATGTAGCCAGTGTGGGTAGAAAGGTCAGACGTTTTAGATGATTCCTTATTGCTTTTTAATAATAGCTTAGTGGATTCACTTAGTTGATGATCTCTATACCCCAACAGGTATAGTACAGTTCTAGCAACGTGTGGGAGACAATGTATCATCATATACCTCATAGTGATGGTTGTTGGTTAGAAACTCTACAAATTGAGTTATTTTTGTCTTTACATATGAAATGAGTTATCATTGTATTTTTATATACATTGAGTTGTTATCTACTATTTTAAAAGATTTCTTTATAATGTATCTCTGTTGTTTCTTTTACATTAATTGAGTTGATATTTCAGAGATTGAGTTCATTTGATTTGAGTATGTTTCTTTAGTTCCAATTTAAACTTATGTCATATCTTAGATTTCACTACGCATGCTCGTACATTCCATGTTTTGACACCATTTGGCTTACCCCATT
Organism: Solanum pennellii; assembly: GCF_001406875.1. Taxonomy (NCBI): domain Eukaryota; kingdom Viridiplantae; phylum Streptophyta; class Magnoliopsida; order Solanales; family Solanaceae; genus Solanum; species Solanum pennellii. Next base: position 15,250,254 of record NC_028640.1, read on the forward strand.
CATGATGCAACGGCAGGTAACCAACGTCATCAGCAAGCTCTTCGTTGATACCACTTGCAGTCCCAGTTTTTTTTATTGTCTTCCTTGCTTCCGGAGGATCCTTCATTTATTTCAGTTTGTAAGGATGATCTGAGTTTTGTACCTATATCCCTTATAGTAATTGATATTTCATAGATAGACAGTAGTTGAGAAGTTTGTTTCATTTTAACTTCTTAATATTCTAGACTTGAGTTGCCTCTTTTAGCCGATTGAATGTTTCTTTAATCAATTATGAGTATCTATTTTGAGATATTGAGTTAAAGAATTGCTTTAAAAAGTTCTTTTATTTTCGACCAAGTCTTCTACTGAGTTATTGAGGCAGACCAAGGGTTCGCTTGGGGCCAATAATGTTTCTCGATTACCAGCCACGTCAAGGGTGTAGGCTCGGGGCAATGACATAAGATATGTTCCACCTCATCCTTAAAAATTTTTCTGTCTATTTTTAGTATCTTTTTTACGAGTATCCACGATAAATTTTGTAGCATAAAATATCGATTGGATCATTAGTGGAGACACTCATGTCAGTCGTAGTTGTCATTTTACTCAAAGTTGTATTTACAATCTGTCTCACAAGTTTTCTTTACGGTTTCTTGTAATTCCACATATCCATATCTATTATTGTTTGTTTCTATTCCTACTGTAGACTGCATTTTCCAGCCTTAACATATAAAGGCAACTTAGTGTTACTCTGTTGGAGAGTATCTATCTTGAGGATCCACCATTATGTTATGATCATTTTTACATATTTAATACCACAAATTTTCACTACCACCTCTATCTTAATCACAAAAAAATATCCAATTTTAGTTTCCACACTTACTTTTTAGATTAAAACTAGGTAAAGTACATGTGGTTCGCCCGGGATTGAACTATTTTATTCAATTTACATATGATCATTCGGTAATATTCGTATTTTTGATATATATACTACATTGTCAGTAACATTTTATTTTAAGGCAAAGCATTTCTCCGAAATCTTAAAGTGCTATAGTTTTTAAATTTTAATTTTTGTTATACAAAAATTATGAGTCAATGATAGATTTTAAATATAAAAAGAAGCGTAAAAAATCTCCATAGATTAAGTTGATAAGATGTAATGAAATTTTTTAAATTTCAAAAAGTTATACAGTATGACATCAAACGTTAAAAAGAGACCTAGAACGTCGAATAACAACACTCTCAAGTAAAGTGGAACATCACGTCCATACAAGATCATAATTAACTAAATTCAAATTTGGCAACCTTGGATTCCTTTCTTATGAACCTCAAGCAATCTATATTTTATTATTGTATGTCATATCAAATATATGTTAAAGTTGACCCTAAATTTTTTATTATTATAAATATTTTTTTGTCATTCTCTCAAAATAGTCATTATTATTTTGAAGGTTTCATATCACCGACCCCAACTTATTTAAATAAAGCCATAATTATTATTGTTATAGTATGAAGTTAACAAAAATTCATGCAATTATTAACCAAGCAGTAGGTGACATCTGAATGCTAAAGAAGGGATATATTAAACAAAAATTTTCACATATATCATATTAAAATCTCACAACACAATTTTGTGAGCTCTTGATCTCACAAATATCAAAATAAAATTAAGGACAACCTTATTTTAGTAACAATCAAGAAGAAAAAGGTGTCACTTAGTATATATTTCAAAAAAGATAATCTTTTGGGTTGTTCCCAAGTTTACAATGATCAAATTTAATTGAAAAAAGCAAAACGGAAGAGTTATTACTTGTTTATCCAAAAGAAATTAAAAAAATTATCGAAAGAAAGATTTATCACTACGAAAAAAATGATCTTTTACGATAATTAAAAGCTTAATTATCACTAAATATGTATTTTCAGAGGCAATTGGTACTCCGTATAAATGTCCCCAAAGTCTATTGTAACATTGAATCAAATGACAATTAATTAATGTTGATGTAGTACTCTTCGTAAACGTGCTTATTCAATGTGGATAAAAAATGTTTTGCTATAGTGTATTTTGGACATTTAGTTTCAAGAAAACTTGATCTTTTCTGTGCCTAGAAAGAAGAAAAGAAGAAATATAAAAAATTAGTAACTTGCAATAAAAGATGTGGATTAATTGTCTCTATCCAAATATTCTAGACACTGTGTAACGACATACAAAATTTTAGTACTCAAAAAATCATAAATCAAAATAATATACTAACTGTGACAAGCAAGAGTACAATCATTTATGTTCTGTTAACAAACTTCATCATTGCTTCCGTATTAATTATCAAATATTTGTTGTTGTGTTCTATCAAAATAAGCACAACCAACAAACATTTTTTTCAAAAAGTATATTAAGAAACCCTATGGAAAGAGATAAAAGGGACAATACATTTTCAATCATCCTAACTAGAATGTTCAACAAAATTACAGAAAAATCATCAAAAAAGCAAAAACAAGTTGCAATTGATTCATGAATGAATGTGATTTATAGTAAGAAATTAGGCTTCATGAAATAAGAGAAAGAAAAGTATGAGAAATGAAAAAGACTTTACAAGAAGCTTAATTAATTTATTTGAATTTGAAAAAAATATATAAATAATAATGACAGAAATAAAATATTTGCTTACTAAAGAACCAAATGCAATGAATTCAATCACCAATCACTTCAGCAGCGTATTACTTGCAATTGAAATTATCTTTCTTTGTTTATATGTACAAATCTTAAGAAAGGGACAAAAAGAAGATCAATATTCAATCAGCCTTCCTGCAAATTAAACAGGGAAAAATTTTCATACTTACATGAATCACTATGACTTATATTCAAAATTAAGCTCCATGAAAACATTCAAGAATGAAACAGACTTCATAAAACATAATTGTTGTAATTTAATTTGACTACCTTATAGTAGGAAAAAACCTACAAATCATAGTTGCACTAAATTTCCCTATTTATAGACAATATATGATAGTGAACATATATTTATTGTGCCTTATTGGAAACCTCACATATCGTTTGAAATGTTACAACCTGTCAGAAAGATCACAACCTTTCATAAAAGTTACAATTTTTCATAACAGTTGCAACTCTTAATAAGAGTCACAACTATTCAGTAAAGTCATAATTTTCCATAAAAGTCACAACTTTTCAGTAAAAGGGAATGTTAATTTTGGAACTAATTAAATTTCAAATGAAATGCTAGTTTATTGTGGCACCAAATAGTTTTATATAAATATATTTTATGATTTGAATGCTATATTTGATGAGAAGGAGATTTTAGTTTCTTCATATGGTTTCAGGAGAGCCTCATTCACAAAAGATAATAATCCTAAAAAGACATGCACTTGCCATTTTTCGTACATCTTCCCATTAGGAAAGGGACAACAGTGGCATGTAAGGTCTGCCTTTTATTGTTCTTAATGTTGTTGAAGTGAATTAACTATCCACTACAATAACTGGATTGCTTTAGTTCTTAGTAGTTTTTGTAGTAGTATGAGAAATATATCAGTTTCTCACCGTTATAAACAAATACTCAAGTTACATTTAGTGTGTGTTTGGTATGAAGGAAAACATTTTCTGGAAAATGTTTTCCAATTTTCTCATGTTTGGTTGGGGCAAAAGATTTGGAAAATGTTTTCCAAATCAACTCATTTTCCTCAAAATTAAGGAAAATGACTTCCCTTCAAAAATTAACGAAAACATTTTCCAAAACTCTCCTCTAATTTCAAATTAAATTTTTGTTTGGGAAAAACATCAATTTTAAAAAAATATTTTCAATTTCATAAATTATTTTCTACTCTAGTAAAAATAAAAGATGTTTCTCAAAAACATTTTTCATTCATAAATCATAACATTAAAAATCATTTCCGGAATTTCTATTCACCAACCAAACATGAGAAAATAAGTCCAAAATCTATTTGTTTTCCAGGAAAACATTTTCTAGGAAAACATTTTCCATGGAAAACATTTTCCTTCATACCAAACACACCCTTAGTATAGTAATCATCTAGAATTACGTTTGGTCTTTGAATCCTATCATAGCTAGTAATTTCAGTCTTTCAATGCATAACATTGTCTATGCAACTGTTGCGAATTTATATTCTCAGTTCGGGCTATGCGAATTACTCGCTCCCCCTACCCCTAAATCATACCCTTGCTGTGAAGGAAAATATATATTTTTTCTTAATTGATATTGTGCAACATGTTTGTGCCTTTATTAAGTCATGAGGTACATTCATAGGACCAGCAATAATTGTTGTCTCAACTTAAAATTATTCTTGGTTATAATATCAAATAGAAACTAAATTATTAGAAACTTGTTTTTATGGTTACACTTATTGCTGACATTACTCAGTTAGTGTTTGAATTTCCAGGTCTTGGTTAAGAATTTTTGAAAGTCAATAGATATTAATTCTTCTATGTGATTAAATTTTATTTAAGCATATCATGAGTGAGAGAACTATAGAATCATAGCACTCAGTTAATTCTTTTTAATTCTATTAAACTTATTATCATATTTGATCTGCTTATATGATATTAGCTAGCAATCAGAAGTATTAAGATTAATTTTGAATGGTCACTGCAAGAATATTTTTTTAAGCTGAATGAGGTAGTTAAGGAAATGAGACATACAGTATTATTTGTTTCACTGTCTTTCACTACAGATGCCTTTGTTTTTCTAATTGACACTGCTTTCATTGATCAAATAGATATTTTATTTCAATTGTATCTTTAAGTTTAAAAATAAATCTTACCCAGCAATATATGAAAGTTGTTTTATTGTGATTAAATATAACATGACACTATTTCACTTTTTGAGGACATGACCTTCCAGATTTTATTATTTAATTTTCAGTTTATGCAACTGTAATTTTAAAAACAAGTATAATATATATAATTGAATGCCATCAAATGGTTGTAATAATTAACAAAAGATGTTATCATTAAAAGTAATTTTTAGCAACGATAAAATTTAAATATTCAAGACAAATATTTTCATCACGGAATAAATTAGTTTTTCATAGTTTGACTACATTTAGTGACAAAAAATATATTTTTTCCTAGTACCCTCCTTTTTACAAATTATAAATTGATATTCTTATTTTGTGACAATTATAATAACCACTAATAATGATAATTTATATTGACAATTTATGTCATCCGTCAAAACATATTTTAGTGATAATATAATATATTTAACAACAAAATTGTTAAATTTTGTATAATATAAAATTTGCCTTTAAAACACGTATTAGAGGTATAATATAATATATTTAACTACAAAATTGTTAAATTTGTATAATATAAAATTTGCCTCTAATTTACTCATTTAGGACGATGTTATGATCGAATTCACGCACACACATTTGATGAATGAAGAACACAAGCACTTTCAAGAGAAAGAGATGAGAGATCTAGAGAGAGAAAGAGAAAACTCAATATTTCGTGGTAACACCCCGTAAGTAAACTTCTACGGCGGTGAGGTATATTTATATTAATAAATCAGAGTAATTTTTGGTTACAGAGAATAAAAGAGAATATATATTAAAGCCTAAAATTTAGATATGGATATTGCACGTTAAACCGCGTAAACAGTTTTATATATTAATCAGGCTCCACAACCTAACAATTCTCCCACTTGGAGACTGACTCAGTTATCCAAAAAATACATTCTCAAAAAAAAAATCTCTTCATCATTAACATCTTTACTGCACCACAAAATCTGTAGCAACAACTATAGAAGACCAACCGAGGTTTTACATAACCCCAGTTTCCCAACATCAATACATATCATCAACATGTCTGTCGGGTTCTTTGCACCCTCTATCTTCTCCAAACACATATCACCATCCTCCATTGCCCTACGAGTGAAATTATATCGCCTTCTGAGGTGATTTGTCTTTGAATGATAGACATGATTTTTAAGCAACTGTATGGCACTCTAGCTATCTGAGTAAAGAATCTTCTCGCTCTGCTTCTTGCCGAATTCCTCAAGATAAGCTGCCAGCCATATCATCTTTTTCCCAGCTTCTGCTATTGCCACATACTCAGCTTCAATAGATGAAAGAGAAACACACTTCTGATGCCTGGACATCCAACTCACTGTTGTTCCACCTATGGTGTAAATGTAACCGGATGTACTCTTTCTCGAGTCAATATCACCACCAAGATCAGCATCCACAAAACCCTGTAGAGTCACATTGCCTTTGCCAAAACAAAGTGAAGTACTGGATGTACCTCTCAGATATCACAGCAGGCATTTCACAGCTTCCCAATGCTCTTTCCCAGGGTTCGCCATGTACCTTCTAACAACTCCCACTGCATGTGCTATATAAGGTCTAGTGCAGACCATAGCATACATGAAACTACGAACTGCTGAAGCATATGGAACAAGTGTCATGTGATCACGCTCCTCGGCAGTCTTGGGTGACTGCTCCTTTGACAATTTAAAGTGATTTGACAATAAAGTAGCCTGGGTTAGCATGATTAACCCTGAATCTCCTCATCACCTTCTCAATGTACAACTCCTGAGATAGATTTAAAGTGCCAGCAGATCTATCCTGAGAAATCTTCATCCTCAAAATCTGCTTCGCTGGACCCAAATCATTCATCTCAAATGCTGCAGACAACCTTGTCTTCATATTGTTAATCTCCCTCATACTAGATCCTGCAAACAACATATCATCCACATACAAGAGTAGAAAGACATATGAATAAGTATATTTCTTGAAGTAACAACAAGGATCCTTTTCAGCTTTGCAGAATCCACTCTTGATCATGAAGGAGTCAAATTTCTTGTACCACCGCTTGGTGCTTGCTCTAGTCCATACAAGCTCCTGGTGAGCTTGCACACCATGTGTTCCTTGCCTGAAACCACAAATCCTTCCGGTTGCTGCATATAGATCTCTTTGTCTAGATCTCCATGTAAAAATGCTGTTTTTACATCCATTTGCTCTAGATGAAAATTCTCCGATGCAACAATACTCAACAGAATTCGAATAGAGGTTAACTTTACAACAGGAGAAAATATTTCAGCATAATCAATACCTTTCCTTTGTGAATATCCTTTAACAACTAAACGAGACTTGAACCTTTTTTTGCCATCTGTTTCAGTCTTGATTCTTAACACCCACTTGTTCAGCAAAGCTCTCTTCCCTGCAGGTAACTCAGTCAACACCCATGTGTCGTTCTTCTCAAGTGACCTCATCTCATCATCCATGACTTGCTCCAAGTTGATCGAATCCTTCACCTCTAGGGCCTCATCAAAAGACTCTGGTTCCCCCTCATCAGTCAGCAATAAATTGTGTAATGAAGGTGAATACCTATCTGGTGCCCTGATGGTTCTAGATGATCTCCGTAACACCTGCTCAGGTGTAGCTTGCTCCACTTCAGATTCTTCAGTAGGAGTTGGTTCAGTATCTGCTTCGACATCTCTGGGTTACTCTTGTCCAACTCAACCTCAACTCCCACTTGCTTTGTGATCTCTAGAACATTCTGCTTTTTGTCCTTGTACAAGACAGACTCATCAAATGTCACGTCATAATGTCTTAGGATCTTTCTGTTCTTGTCATCCCAAAACATGTAACTAAACAAATCAGAACCATAGCCTATGAAGTAACACTTCATAGCCTTGGCATCAAGTTTGTCTCTCTTTTCTGGATAACCATGAACATAAGCAGTGCAACCAAAAGTCCTCAAGGGTGAGTACTTGAGTTCTTTTAATGTCCACGCCTCCTCTGCAATCTTGAACCCTAAAGTAACTGATGGTCCCCTGTTGATCAAGTATGCAGTTGTGCTCACAGCATCCGCCCAAAATGTTTTGTGCAGCCCACAGTGTCTCCTCATACTCCTTGCACGCTCATTCAATATTCTGCTCATCCTCTCAGCAATTCCATTCTGCCTTGCCTTACCAGGAACTTTTCTCATCAATCTGATTCCCTCAGCTGCACAGAATGCCTTGAACTGTGATTTGTCATACTCTCCTCCATTGTCAGACCTTAGGCATTTGACTTTCAAACCGGTATGATTCTCAACTTCAGCTTTCCACTTCTTGAAAGTTGTAAACACATCTAACTTATGCTTCAAGAAGTAAACCCATACCTTCCCGCTGCAATCATCAATAAAAGTTACATAGAATCTGGATCCTCCAAGTGGTGATACTGGAGATGGTCCACAAACATCTGTATGGACTATTTCCAACCGCACTTTATTTGGCTCTCTAGGAGTCTTTGTGAAGCTTACTCTTTTCTGTTTGCCCATAACACAGCTCTCGCAAAAGCCCATATCAACAAACTTCACACCCTCTAATGCTCCTTTTGCAACCAGCATCTTCATTCCTTTAACACTCATGTGTCCAGGTCTGTTGTGCCATAGACATGAACCGAAAGAACCTTAAGCAACAGCGGTAATGTTAATACACCCTGCAGTGGTGTACAAGGTTCCAGATTTGGTGCCACGAGCTACTACCATAGCACCTTTCACAATCTTCCACGAACCATTCCCAAACTCTACTGCATATCCCGTGCTATCCAACTAACCAACAGAGATCAGGTTTTTCTTGAGCCCTGGAATATACATCCTCCAATGTCCACTAGTTTCCCGAGGTGGTCTTTCTGCAAACATCCCCCTTTCCTTCAATCTCCAAGGCTTTATTGTCAGCAAGATACACCTTTCTATAATTTCCAGATTTGAAATTTTGGAACAACTCCTTGCTTGGAGACGAATGGAAAGATGCACAAGAATCCGAAATCCACGATTCAACCGTGTTGTTTATACTAAGGATTAGAGAATCCCCACTGTCCTCTGCTGAATTTACAGAATCATTGTGATCTCCAAATTTCTAGTTCTGTTTCTTCTTTATCTTTGTACAGTTCGTCCGAAAGTGCCCTTATTCTCATAGTTCCAACAAGTCACATTTGATCTGTTCAGGGATTTTCCTTGATTCTTTGATTTTGATCGACCATGTTGATTTTGTCCCTTCGTCTTACTTCTCCCCCTTCGGTCAACTCTGAGAGCACTACCCGATGAATCTTCCACTTCTCATTTGCGAATACTTTCACTAAGAACAACAACACGTATTTCATCAAACATCAGTTTCTCAGTTCCACAAGAACTACTAATCGCAGCAACAACAGTATCCCAAGACTCGGGCAGAGATAACATCAAAATCAACGCCTTAATTTCATCTTCGAAATTAATATCCACAGAATTGAGTTGACTCACAATCATATTGAACTCGTTTATATGATCAGAAACGGATCCATTCTCAGATATCTATAAATTAAACACTCTACGCATCAAATATACCTTGTTCATTGCCGATAGTTTTTCATACATATTTGACAGTGCCTCAAACAGACCGGACATTGTCTTCTCCTTCACGATGTTGAACGCCATGTTTCTTGATAAAGTCAACCGAATCAACCCTAGAGCCTGGCGATCCTTAAGGTTCCACTTCTCATTCGTCATGGATTCTGGCTTCACGCCGGTCAATGGTTCGTGAAGATCTTTCTGGTACAGATAATGTTCGATCTGCATCTTCCAGAAATTGAAATCGGATCCATCAAACTTCTCGATTCCAAGCTTTGAACTATCTATCTTCAGTGATCGTGTAGAATCTCCTTAGCTCTGATACCAGTTGTTAGGATCGAATTCACGCAGACACACTTGATGAATGAAAAACACATGAACTTTCAAGAGAAAAAGATGAGAGATCTAGAGAGAGAAAGAGAAAACTCAAAATTTCGAGGTAACACCCCGTAAATAAAATTCTACGGCGGTGAGGTATATTTATATTAATAAATCAGAGTAATTTTTGGTTACAGAGAATAAATAGAGAACAAATAGTAAAGCCTAAAATTTAGTCAGTTAAACCGCGTAAACAGTTATATATATTAATCAGGCTCCACAACCTAACAGAGGAAACATTTTTTTTATATAAAAAGCGGTCATCACTGAAAAAACTATATTTTTTCAACCTCGCAATACATATAAATTTAGAGAGACTTTGTGTAGTCAGAAATTGAACTAAATAATTTGTGTTGATAAAAATTTGTCGGTGTTGGTAACTTTTTAGTAAAAAATCATACTATTAACTACAAAAAGAAAAGTACCTATATTATAAAAAAATTTGTCACAAATATTTATGCATTTGAGGACAATTTTTCTTCTTGTAGTTAATAAACATTCTTACTGATGAGACACTAAATCGTCTTTCTATACTTTTAGTGACCAACATTTACTGACGATTGATTGATGAAGATTTTTTTGTCACATAATTTTTTTACTGATATGTTTTATAAGGGACAAAATTATTTGTCCCTAATAATCAAATTTGTTATATCGTCGATGAAGAATATGTGTATATTTGAAAATTAAAACACAATAATATTGAGGCGTTCAATTACAGAAGTCATCAATATAATAAAAAGGTTTGTTTGATCACTATAGGTACAAAAAAAGGGACTTAAACTTATTGTTCATAGACCTAGACAAGCTACATGAAAAATTCACACATATGTCCTTAGGAGGTTTAATTATGGCTCATATAAAGGCTCTTAAGGATATGTACAATGGAGAAAGAATTTATAATAGAACATGAGAGGTGATTCAGTACACTTATTGATAGTGATTGCGTGGCAATATGAATTATCACTACGCCCTTCCCTAATTACCCTTGTAATACATGAATTGACTTTGCATATGCCAAAGAGGTGTCATGTTGTATGCTATTCACAAATAACACAATAGTAACAAACAAGATGAACGATAAAATTATCATAGATGTAAAATTTAGAAACAGTAACTAGAATCTAGATGTTTGAGATTATGTAGGACTGAGATAGAGTAATTGTGTGGATGTTTACCAGTGTAACATATAAGGTTGAGCTAGAAGTACAGATCTATGCAATAGTCATAACAAAGACCTCAAGTATCTTGGATCCTTAATTGAAGTAGATTAGATAGTTTACAATATTGTCTCATAATGTTTTGGAGAAAGATGGATGAAATAGAGATTCAACTCTAGGTTATTTGATAAAAAAATGTCATCAAGGTTTAATTGTATGTTATTTATTGTGGTGGTTACAGCTATACTATTATACGAAGTAGAATGTAGGCCGATCAGGAATATAGATGTTCATAAGATAGAGGTAATAAATATTATGATGCTAAGATTTATGTGTCACGACCCAAAACGAGCCGCGAGTGGCACCCACACTTATCTTACTAGGTGAGCGAACCAACAATCTAAACCCCAACGTTTACCAGTATATAAATTTTTAATAGTAAATAAAATGCGGAAGATCCAAAACTCATTAACGAAATCAATTAAATAAACTTCTAAAGTATAATACTTATCATCCCCAAAATCTGGAAGTCATCACATCAAGAACATCTATCCTCAAGTTTCTAAATCTAAGAGTATTTAAGAAGCTAAAATAAGTAAAAGATAGTCCATGTCCGAACTTCAAAGACATCAAGACGTGAAGGAGAGAATCCAGCTCGAGCTAGGAATGATAGCTCACCCTGAAATCTGATGTGTTGGATACTGGCTAGAGTTGAGGGCGAGTCGAAGTCGATGGTGCACTTGCTGCACTCCACAAAACAACAACAAGAAAAATACAAGTAGGGGTCAGTACAAGGAACGCGTACTGAGTAGGTATCATCGGCAAACTCAAAATAGAAAACAATATATACTGAATAATAATATAAAATCAACCACAATACTTAACAGGTGACAAGCAACAAGTACAAGAACAATTGACAACAACAACAAACACACCTATGAGGACTCAATCCTCCACACCATACTCATTTGGGGAAAGGGTTCTTCGAATTCGAGTATATTAAGTTAATTCAAGATTTCTTGCCTTTAATGTTAGTGTGTCGGAACGTGACACTCCGATCCCCTAATACTGTGTCGGAACGTGACACTTCGATCCAATAATCCGTGTCGGAACGTGACACTCCGATCCAAAATTACCCTTAATCATCATTTATTACCACCACTTTTTCATTATTTAGTAATATCTCATCAAGCCTCCTTTATTCAAGGCATTACTTTGGTACAGATGGTTCAAGATTAGAATTTAACCTTTCTCATAACTTTATAGTCAACCACAAACCACACAATCAAAAACATGCAACCACACAATCAAGTACATAGGAGACTTTACAATATCATTAAATACATATCAATCGCTATTTAGAGTTTATCTATTAGATAGAATTAAAACATAACCTACCTCCACCGAAGAATCGTGATCAAGCAAGCTACTTCCCCAATGCCTTTGTTGTCCTCTTCGTTCTCCCTCTCTCGCTCGCTCGTTCCCCTCTGCTCTTTTTATTTTTCTTCTACATCATATAATTCATTATGATAAAAGTAACTCACTATTTCTTTCAAGGTTATCTCCTTTAACCCCCAAGTAAATAAATTATTAAACTTACCCCACTAATTTCATAAAGTTTGTCATGAATAGTCCAAAACACACCTTTAAAACTTTTAGCGAAAATCTGACCAAGTCGGGGTTACGCAACTTGTGACGGTCCGTCGTATCTACGACGGTCCGTGATGCAGTTCCGTCGTGAAGTTCAGAGAGTCGATTCCGGTACCCAGATTCCCAGAGTTGAAGTGTTTTGGAACGAAGGCCCTCGACAGTCCGTCGTGCCTATGACGATTCGTCCTACTTGTCGTCGAGGGTAAATAAGGAGAGCAGCAGAAGAAATTATACAAGTATGGGACGACGGAGTCCATCACGGTCCATCGTGGCCATGACGGTCCGTCGCGTGGTCCGTCGACCCAGTAAGTTTTTTTTATCAAAAATAATTCTACTGTTCGAACCGACTAAACAGGTTGTTACAATAGATACCAATTTACCCATCGTTCGTCCTCGAACGATCACAGGAACAAAAGTAAGGGCGAGAAGGAGTACCTGAATCTGTAAAAAGTTGTGGATATCTCTCTTGCATATCAACCTCATTCTCCCAAGTGGACTCTTCAACTGGCCGGTTCTTCCACTGAACCTTGATAGATGCAATCTCCTTTGATCTCAATTTTCGTACCTCTCTATCTAAAATGGCAACAGGCTCCTCCTTATAAGACAAATTCTCATCAAGAAGAACTGAATCCCAACGAATAATGTAGTTTCCATCCCCATGGTATTTTTTCAGCATAGACACATGAAATACCGGGTGCACTCCTGAGAGTCCTGGAGGCAATGCCAATTCATAAGCCACCTCCCCCACGCGCTTCAGAACTTCAAATGGACCAATCTACTTGGACTAATCTTACCTCGCTTACCAAACCGCGTCACCCCTTTCAAGGGTGAAACCTTCAGCAAGACTTGTTCACCCTCCATAAAATCCAAGTCCCTAACCTTCCGATCTGCATATTCTTTCTGGCTGCTCTGAGCTGCTAGAAGCTTCTCCTGAATGAATTTTACTTTATCTAACGACTCCCTCAAAAGATCGGTACCCCAGGGTCTCACCTCAAATGCATCAAACCAACAAATGGGCGACCTACATCTCCTCCCATACAGTGCCTCAAATGGGGCCATATCAATACTTGAGTGATAGCTATTA
>NC_028640.1:15265940-15437870 GCF_001406875.1 Solanum pennellii
TCAATCGAAGGTACTTTGGAAGTATCATCCCTGAGATGTGCCAAGAAGGCTAAACAACCTTTACTACCATCCACTTAGCGCGAAGAAAAGACATAATACGGACTGGGGTGGAGATGTAGTCACCCTCCCACACTAGCGGATCTGTCCCAGGCTTGGCCAATGTCACAGTTTTAGCATTACAATCTAAGATTGCAAAAATTGGGGAAAGCCAAGTCATACCCAGAATTACATCAAAATCAACAATTTCTAGGATAATCAAATCTACGTAGGTATTGCTCCCTACAAAAGTCACAAGGCAAGACCTATACACCTTCTCAACTATCACAGACTCACCCACAGGAGTAGAGACACTAATAGGCATGTCAAGCAAATCGCAATGTAAATCAAGACCAGTAGCAAATGAGGAAGATACATATGAAAATGTGGATCAAGGATCAAATAATACAGAAGCCATGCAATCACAGACCAAAAGATAAACTGTGATAACAGCATTAGATGTCTCTGCTTCAGACCTCGCGGGGAAAGCATAACAATGGGCCCTATCACCTGTCTGTCCATTGCCCCTATCATGTTGCGCTGCAGCGGTTCCAGCTTGCCCGCCACCCCGACTGATTGGGTGACCACCATAACATTGGCCACCACGTTCTCCAGAATGGCGGCCTCTCCCATGACCACCTCTACCTCTAACTATTGGGGGTCTGTAACTCTGTTTTGGACAATACTTCCTAATATGTCCAGTCTCCCCACATCCATAACAATTCCTGGAGTCAAGCATAGGTCTTTGTGAAAGTGACGAAGTCTGGGGATAACCTCCAGACTCAGAAAAAGGCTGACTGGGCTGCGATGGACCCCCAGCTAAAGCCTGCAGGGAAGACTGAATAGGGCGGTTTTGGTAACCTCCTGAACTCTGCCCTCTGGAGTATGAACCGCTAAACTCACCTCCCTTACGGAACATCTTAGATGTCGACGCCAGGGTAAAGTCGTCTGGCTTCACCCCCTCCACTTCTATCACAAAATCAACCACTTCCTGAAAGGATTTTGCTGCAGCAGCTACTTGTAAGGCTGGGATCCGCAAATCTGACCTCAATCCCTTTACAAAACGGCGAATCCGCTCTTGTGGACTGAAGCAAAGTTGAGTGGCATACCTGGATAGTGCACGAAATTTAGCCTCATAAGCAGCAACAGACATCCTTCCTTGCTCTAGGCTCAGGAATTCATCTCTCCTCCTATACCTCAAGGTCCGGGGTATATACTTCTGCTAGAGAATGATGCCCAAGTCATAGGTGGTGCCTGTGCTGGTTGACACTCAACATACGACCGCCACCATATTTTGGCAGCCCCTGAAACTGATAGGTCACAAACTCCACACCGAATTGTTCTACTATGTCCATCTTATGTAGCAGCTCATGACAATCAACCAGAAAATCATAGGCATCTTCAGATTCAGCACCCTTGAATACTGGAGGTTTCAACTTTAAGAATTTAATGAAAAGTACATGTTGATCACTTGTCATTATGGTCCCTGTAGTTAATCGAGGAAACGTGCCTACTTCCAATGAGGCATCCATGCGGGGAGCCACAGCAGCTGCATGTTGTACTCCCTGACCCTGAGGTGCTGGTGCAGAAAACACTGGAGGTGTCTGGCCCTGATCAGATAACCCGCTAAGATAGGTAAGAACCTGGTTAATCATCTTTGGGGTAGGCTGTGGGGTGGTAATTCCTCATCTTGAACCTGCTCATTTTCCCCTTCTTCCCCCTCTCTCACTACCTCATCAGTCGGTGGAGGAGTCACTGCCCTATTACTAGCTGCACCAGGTGTTTGTCCTCTACCTCTAGAGGGCGTCCTCTTGTGACCTCTACCACGGCCTCTTGCCACTGCTCCTCCTCGAGCTACGGTCCCAATGGTTGGCTAAGACGCACCCTGTCCTGCCGGTGTTTGTGTTGACACAGTTGTTGCTCTAGTTCTAACCATCTGCGAGATAGTGTGAGGATGTCAGATACCAATTTGTATCACCTAGATACCAATTGGACCCAAGTAATAGCACGAAAGAAAGAAAGAATGGAGTTTTCCTAAAGTCCTATAGCCTCTCAAAGAAAAGTAAGGGCGTCCCCCTACCGTTCCTCAAGACTCTACTAGACTCGTTCTTGTGTGATGAGACCAACGAACCCAACGCTCTGATACCAAGTTTGTCACGTCCCAAAACGAGCCGCGAGTGGCACCCACACTTATCTTACTACGTGAGCGAACCAACAATCTAAACCCCAACGTTTACCAGTATATAAATTTTGAATAGTAAATAAAATGCGGAAGATCCAAAACTCATTAACGAAATCAATTAAATAAACTTCTAAAGTATAATACTTATCATCCCCAAAATCTGGAAGTCATCACATCAAGAACATCTATCCTCAAATTACTAAGTCTAAGAGTATTTAAGAACTAAAATAAGTAGAAAGATGGTCCATGTCCGAACTTCAAAGACATCAAGACGTGAAGAAGAGAATCCAGCCCGAGCTAGGAATAATAGCTCACCCTGAAATCTGACGTGCTGAAGACTGGCTAGAGTTGAGGACGAGTCGAAGTCAATGGTGCACTTGCTGCACTCCACAAAACAACAAGAAGGAAAAAAAAGTAGGGGTCAGTACAAGGAACACGTACTGAGTAGGTATCATCGGCCAACTCAAAATAGAAAACAATATATACTGAATAATAATATAAAATCAACCACAATACTTAACAGGTGACAAGCAACAAGTACAAGAACCATTGAAAACAACAACAAACACACTTATGAGGACTCAAGCCTCCACACCATACTCATTTGGGGAAAGGGTTCTTCAAATTCGAGTATATTAAGTTAATTCAAGATTTCTTGCCTTTAATGTTAGTGTGTCAGAACGTGACACTCCGATCCCCTAATACTGTGTCGGAACGTGACACTCCGATCCAATAATCCGTGTCGGAACGTGACACTCCGATCCAAAATTACCCTTAATCATCATTTATTACCACCACTTTTCATTATTTAGTAATATCTCATCAAGCCTCTTTTATTCAAGGCATTACTTCGGTAGAGATGGTTCAAGATTAGAATTTCAACATTGTCATAACTTTATAGTCAACCACAAACCACACAATCAAAAACATGCAACAACACAATCAAGTAGATAGGGGACTTTACAATATCATTCAATACATATCAATCGCTATTTAGAGTTTATCTATTAGATAGAATTAAACCATAACCTACCTCCACCGAAGAATCGTGATCAAGCAAGCTACTTCCCCAATGCCTTTGCTGTCCTCTTCGTTCTCCCTCTTTCGCTCGTTCATTCCGCTCTGCTCTCTTTATTTTTCTTCTACCCTAATTATCATATAATTCATTATGATAAAAGTAACTCACTATTTATTTCAAGGTTATCTCCTTTAACCCCCAAGTAAATAAATAATTTAACTTACCCCACTAATTTCATAAAGTTTGTCATGAATAGTCCAAAACACACCTTTAAAACTTTTAGCGAAAGTCTTACCAAGTCGGGGTTAAGCAACTTGTGACGGTCCGTCGTATCTACGACGGTCCGTGATGCAGTTCCGTCGTGAAGTTCAGAGAGTCGATTCCGGTACCCAGATTCCCAGAGTTGAAGTGTTTTGGAACGAAGGCCCTCGACAGTCCGTCGTGCCTATGACGGTTCGTCCTACTTGTCGTCGAGGGTAAATAGGGAGAGCAGCAGAAGAAATTATACAAGTATGGGACGACGGAGTCCATCACGGTCCGTCGTGGCCATGACGGTCCGTCGCGTTGTCCGTCGACCCAGTCAGTTTTTTTTTATCAAAAATAATTCTACTGTTCGAACCGGCTAAACAGGTTGTTACGTTATGTGTCTGAAAATTCACCGAGATACGAATGAGAATAAAGTCATAATACACATGGAGGGGAGACCAACATGGCAGAATTGCCTGGAAAGCAAGAATAAGATGGTATGAAACATGAATATAAAATGTGTGGATGCACTAATGAGGAGGTTGAGAGGTTGGTTTTACTATATATCTGGAGAGATATGAAGAACTAGGGCAGTTGATTTGACATGGTAGATGAGGATGTGACCTTAGATAGGAATGTATCGAGGTCGAGTATTAATGTTAGGATTAACTTTTAAGGCTAATAGGTAGTTAAGTCATGGCGTTTTTCTACTATTATGATTTATATATCGCATAGTTTTAAATGTGTATAAAAATCATTCACTACATTTATTTTGTACAATGCTTTTTTGTGTCTCTTTTTCTTTTGTACATTCATGTGCCGATAATTTTTTTGAGTCGAGGGTCTATATATAATAACCATTCTATACCTCAAAGTTTGAATAAGGTTCATACAACATATCCAATACAGATTTGGTTTCCACTAATGGAATTACGCTGATATATTGTTTTATTTTATCAAAGAGGTAAGTGCTAACAAATCAAAATTTTGAGAAAAGATCAATGTTTGAAGTAAAACTTCATTGAAATCACTTACAACAATTAATAACATTGAAAAATACAAAACTTATATGAACAAATATGTTTCCCAATGATATCAAGGATGATCTGGGGTAGCTCAAATACAAGAGGGAAAGTTTGTAAGGTGTTGTTAAGGAATGAAATTGTAGTTCGTTGAGAATAGTCCATTTCAAAAAACTCAAAACGAAAAATATAATCGAAGAATTCATTCTTTTCAATAAACCCACATGATTAACGTCACGTCCCGAACTCATTGGGAGAAACTGGCTCCTAATGCAAAAAATTAGGCCCAAGCCGACCCTTTTTAACCATTTGCTACCGGCGCAAGGACGCCACAGTAAATCAAGGAAACAAACAACTATATCTTGGCTTATAATTAAGCCCTCTTCCGGCAACGCCCCTGTTAACAGATCTATTAAAAACAACTACAGCCAAAAGTTCATATAAATAAATAACCAACCATCACCAAAAGTCCTGATTGGACTGTTGAGGCCACCATGATATCTATAATAAAACTTAAATCATGTATATATGAAGACAATACACCAAATAGCTCAGAAGCTTCCGCGAACCAACAAACTAGGACATCATGGACATAATGTAGCTATACACCCCCCACACTAATTAGCAAGCCTCTATGAGTAGAAACTATTGGCTGGACAGGGCCCCACCCAACCTACCCATAAAAACATATACAACAAAAGCTAATATACCTCCAAACGCTGGCAGCTCTAGAGGAAAGGGGCTAGACAATCAGATATATGTCAATCCTATTGCTGAGGAGGTCTACTGGGTGGTATTTCAGGACCTGCATGCATGAATGAAGCTCCCACGCAATGGGGCATCAGTACCAAATAATGTATAGAGTATGAAAGGTTATAGATCAAATTTACAAGTATCATAATATACCAAAAGCAAGCACGTAAGGAAATAAAAGTATAAAAAAGCCTCCGAAAACACTTCTAAATCTAAAAATATAAAAATGATAAAAAAAAAAAACTAACCAAGCCCCCATAAGCTCGGCAGGTACAAATAACATACAACATACCTAGCCCCCCATAACCCTAGAAAGTGTCAATCAATTTGCAAATCCCTACTGTTAACACTTTGTCTTTGTATGAAGTTACATAGCCCTTTTTTGCATTCATATAGCCCCGTAGGAAGAGCACAGACCTCTTAGGAAACATCACAGCTCTGTGGGCCGCATATAGTGCTCCTTTGCATCATCATAGCCCTATAAGCAACACATAGCCCACTTTGGTATCATAATAGCCCCATAGGCAACACGTAAAACTCTTTGACATCATTATAGCCCAGTAGGAAACACATAACCTTTATTGGAAATAGCATAGTCTTATTAGACAACATCATAGCCCCCATTGGCAGTTCATAGCTCATCACCTAACTAGAATAGCCCAAAGGGCAACAACAAACAACTGAATAGGTTAAAGGTGAGTAATTTAGCTATTTCCAAGTTCTTCTTAAATTAGGGTCGTTCTTAGTAGATTATGAGTCCGTAAATGAGGATTTCTATCTACTAAATCATCAAACAACTCATAATTATATCTACAAGATGACAAACACTAACTACCCTTATATATCACGTCCAAACTCTAAGTAAACATACCGAACGAAGGGAATAACCTAAAGATACCTTTCCAACAAGCTCAAAACCGTTGTTCCTTCACAAAAGTAGTTCCTTATATCTTTAAATTTCGGAAACATTATATATACAAAGCTGGTATGAATCTATAAACAATTCATAATCAAGGCTTAAACCGAAAGATTTGCCATATTGCCCCAACTTGTTTAAACGCCCATACAAATTTGTAAAAACAACCATAAAAGAATCCTGATATGATTTCCTTAATAACTAAGTGTAAAGCTTGAATAACAACCTATAACTACGAATTTGTATTTAAAAACTATCTCCAAATTCAGTTAATAGAAGGGAAAAACGATTGTCACATGTAGAGATCACATTTCTTAGCACCGGGGCAACCTTTAATGTAAGAAATTATCCAACACTAACCTTAATCATGCAAGAACTCCATAGGAATAATCTCTTACGCTTTATTTCTTTTTAGAAGTTAAAGGAAATGTTTTGATGGACAAAATGCTGATTAAGCCTACAAACCACATTTTTTTATCCGACCCGGATTTTGCCCTGGCAGTCCGCATTAAAACCCTTACAACACTTAACTCCGATTTCAATTGGATATGGGGTTTTGTGCATTGCAATCTACACTAGTAAGGCTTTCATTTAATGGGTGAAAGGCCTTCTAAATGTTTACACATTTGGAGAAAACAACTATGACATTTGACTCAAATTTAAAAGAAATCTTTAAAAATAAACTTACCATAACTTTAACCAACTTTTATTTGCCACTTACGTAACTTCAAAACTTGAGATACAACCCTTGAACACATAAAATAGGAAATACCAATTATTATTAACTTATAGGCCACCTTCATTGTCTTTCAATGAAAATACGAATTAATTTCGACGTTTTAAAAAGTCTGAGTGTTACATTCTTCCCCGCTTCAAAAAATTCATCCTTGAATGAAACAATCGGAGTCCTGCAGTTATGTCCTTTGGAATTCCAAAAATTTAGGCAGAATATCCTTTGAAAATATGACTATCCAGGAACATGAAATGCATATATCTAACCTAGGCGTTTCAAAGGATGACATAATTAGGGAAGCACTATAGCTTCGCAATAGCAGTGGGAGCAAATATAAAACAACAACAACAATTACAATAATAAGAAACAATATATATTTTTTTAAGAATATAAGATTGGTATCTAACCTTACTGCACTAATACAAACTGATGAACCATCACACTAGGGAGCTCATGTCATCCTCAGCTTCTCATGTCATCTCTTTTCTATTCTTGTTTCTCCACAATACATTAAACGAAGCCCCCTCTTTGGTCCTAAATTTACAGACCAGCCGATCTAATATGATAATTTGAGTGTCCATGTAGAACAACTATTCTTTGATATTAACATCCTACACTAGGACAACCCGAAAAGGGTCTACTACACACTTCTGTAGCATGAATATTGTAAATACCTGGGAGCAACCCGTAGAAGTTACCGACATACAAGACTCTGAGAAGTCTCATACAAGACTTTTAGATCATTCATCGCGTAATATACTCAAAATAAATAAGAATTTATTATTCTTCACACACGAATAATACATTCATTAACAAGCAAGTAGAAGACTTCTTTACAAAAATTTAACTTTACAACACTTTTGTCTCCCAAACCATCTAATACCTTGGAGTACATCATAGTGACTATTCCTAAACAAGAGTTAAAATAAAGAGTAAAGACATAAAGGAACATGCGGGTCTTGTCCTCAAATCTATGTGGACTCACCAAGCTTCATCTTCAACCCTTAAAAGCCTATCCAACATCCATGGCATATAAAGACTTCTAACCCCTACACTTTAGTCAAAAAGGGAAAAGAAGGGGTTAGAACATTTAATGCAATAAGTATGGAAGCCATGCAAAACCATGAAAAGAGGAAATTTAGTATAGAAACATGCTTTCATGACATTTTGATTAAAAAAAAACTTTTATACTACTAGTTTAAGAGACATAATACAAGTAAACAATCATATGTAAGACAATACCCAAATAATCCACAAGATATGAACATAATCACATAAAATCCATTTAAGCATTTAGATCACCTCTTAAAGGTTATCCTAAGACCCACCTACGTTGGATATGAAGCGTCCACCCATACAACCTCGTCACACACAACTAGATGAGCCTCAAGACTACCAAAATTAAGGATGTTCCTTTCCATCACATAACACTAAGTTCCATATTCATTAAGTAAGTCTTTACATTATTTAGACTCTGTACTTAAGATTACTCTACCACCCATTTGGCTAAGACATGAAGGACCGCCCATACACCCTCTTCAAGCAGACCTAAACAATTCTCAAAGCTACCCTGGATAAGAACCTTTTTATTGATCATTATTTAAAAATATCAAGATTTTTCATTAAATCCACTACGAGATAAGTCAATTAGGGACTTGACATAATGGTCCTAGAAGACTTAGGGAAATCATATGCTTTAGAACATATCCAATAACTAGAGTGTACATCCCATATCATAAGACGGGCATTAACCACATAGACCACACTATCTAGGTATGGAATCCGTAGCCTACCCTACCCCAACGAGGTTGTTCTACTTACCAAGGGTAGAACTAGGATATTTCCCATCTTGACACATGGTTAAAGGATATCAAGGGCTTCTTTGTACTCTAGTCTCATCTAAAGTAGATCTAGTACCACAAGCATATCCACTCGGTGATTTGCCTTTGTTCTTATAGAGAAAATAACTCCCTAGGTGTATTATAGAAGGTAAAATTACTTAGTCCTACCAACTCATAATACTTTTTCTGCCAAGGATGGGTCCACTAGGGCTGCCAACCAAGGTCTATTAGGATATCACTTATGACTTTCTTAAAGATGGTCGCATGACATCCCAGACAGCCTATATATAATTCCATCATTCCACTTAAGAAGAAGGCTCCATATAGGTCTCTTTCTGCAAGGCTTCTTATTACCCTTCTTCCATATTCAAGGTTTCACATTCTTAACCTTCTTATCATATTCAAGGTTTTATATTCTTGACATTCTTTTGTTATTCAAGGTTCTTTATAAGTCTTTCACAAAAGGGAACCGTCTTAGGTCTACCGGTCCTAGACATGCATTCATTTTTACACATACATGAAAAGGGTGCCTAAACCAACCAAGTCAAGAGATGACATATTCACATTCTATCATGTATCAAGAAGAGGGACCTAAGTCTACACATCATGAATCAACATTATTTTATAAGGGCACTTCTTAGTCCTCATTATTATATATCATCAATTAACGAATAATCATGGCATTATAGCACTAATACAAGATCATATAGGCACCACATGAGCACCTTCACTTTATACATTCATATTATACAAGATCACACATACATCACATTAACCTCTACTTGATGCACTCATATAAGCCATAACACCTTGCACATAGTCACGTTACTTCATGTAGCAAACTTCACATTATACCTCACATGAACCCTAACATGATACTACTACAATTCACATAGGAATGCCCATAAGTCCATGATCATAATAATATACAACACATAAGCACCACCACCAAAAGCGGACAATAACAATCAATAACAATTCCATATTAGTTCTACATTAACCAAGGGAATTAGGTCAACTTACCTTCTTCCAGTAGCCAAGATCACCGGTCCTTAACATATTCATCATTTCACAATATAATAAAATAATTAACCATAAAAATCAACATTAGAAAATAATCTAAACTCAATTCTATCATCATTATATGATAAAAAATCAACCTATTCATAAGCAAAATTGAAAGATTTGAGAAGATATAGTGTTCACTGTCAGTTTCATCGGAAAACATCAATTATAAATCAATAATGTCAAATCAAATAATTTAAAAACATTTCATGCAGGAACCCATGAATTAGAGTGAAAATTAGACTTGTTGATTATCTTTGAAATCTTTAAAAATCACTTTGAAATTGTCTCTAAGGTGAAAGAAATACATAGATAAAGAAATCACATAACTTGTTAGAATAAATCCAAAGAGATTTGAAGAAGAACTCCGTTGCAATTCATTATCCTAGCTCCAGCTTTCACCTTGAGCTTCCATGGGGTTTTTTGGAGAGAACATTGGGAGGGAAGGGTTTTGATTTAGGTGCGATGATCTAAGAGAGGGTTTTAGAAATTTAATACTCCTAAAATACCTAAATACACCTAAAACAACCGTCCATACAGTTTAAAATACTTGGAATTTACCATATCACCCCAAGATTGGCCAAGTTGCAGCAGGAATTGCAGGCCTAAACGACGCCCTACCATCTACTGGTCGTAGATGGAACAATGCCCCGTCACTGAGGCCTATCATTTTGGTCAGAGAATCACAAAGTATAAGGCACTGCAGATCCAATCGACACCCAAGGTTGACTGGTAGTTGATTGAACGACTGGTCGTCCATTGGGGCTATCGTTTGACACTTCCTGAAAATATCTTGGCTAAGATTTGGGGTCCTCGTCTAGGGCCCCTTGTTGGTCCTTTGTGGATCTGTACTCTGATGTTAAACACCAAAACATGCTCATCTAGGTCTTAGGGTTCCCTCCTATCAAATTAAACACCAACAACTCATGAAACATGCAAAGTCACACTAGACCACACACCAGTACATGACTAGTCGTCGAACGTCATAGTTGTTCGTTGACGTTTGATTTCAAACTCAACTGGACTAATCTAAAAACTTATTTATACATTATATTACATATTTAAAATCCCATAAAACACAAGTGAATCTCTACTTCAACCCAGTTCATTTTTAGGGTCGTTACAGATACACAGAAAAATGGATGAATAGATTCAAGCCCCAAAGGCAATTCTAACTCATAAGTCACTCGCCCTACCTTTCAAAGGATCTAGTATGGCCCAATGAATCTTGTAATAAGATTATCTTTGTGTACAGTTCTCACATCACCCTTCATAGGTGAGACTTTCAAGAATACCCACGTACCGACATATAACTCTAAGTCCCTTCGTCGCACATGTGAGTATGACTTTTGTCGGCTTTGAGCTTTGAGAAACATCTCTCGAATGATCTTAATTTTCTCCAGTGTCTGTTTTACTAAGTCTTGTTCAATCAACATTGACTCACCAACCCCGTACCATCCAATGGGGGGCCTACATCTTTACCCATACAAATCCTCACAAGATTACATCCCAATGCTGAAATGATAACTATTATTGTAAGCAAACTCGATAAAAGCAAAGTGGTCATCCCAACTTCCCTCGAAGTATATCACACACAACATTTCTCGAGTGTAAAAATCATGCGCTAAGTCTGGACATCTGTCTGAGGGTGAAAGGATGTACTCGAATTAACTTGTGTCCCCAGAACATTCTGGAACGACTCCCAAAACTTAGCGGTAAATTGTGCTTTTTCACAATAGAAAATAGATATTGGCACACCATGAAGCCTAAAAATCTCTCCTACATAGATACATGCATAGTCTTCGGTTGTAAAAGTTGCTCTGAATGGTAAGAAATGGTTTGATTTTGTTAGTCCATTAAAATTACCCAAATAGAGTCATACAACGCAATCAAGGTTATATTGTAATAAAATCCATATTAATTGCTTCCCACTTCAACAAAGGAATGACTGTGTCCTGAAATAGCCCAGCGCAATTTTGGTGCTCAACCTTCACCTATTGACTGTTAGGACACTTTGCCACAAACTCAAAAATGACCTTTTTTTATCTCGTGTCACCAATAGATATCCTTAATAACATGTTACATCTTCATCAAACAAGGATGAATAGAATAATGGGAATGATGTGCCTGATCTATAATCCGATGTCAAAGCCCTGTAAAAATTTGGAACACACAATCCATCATTATATGTAGGGACTCAATCTCCAGTTATAGAAAATGCTAAAGACTGATGATCCTAAGCCATGGCTTTAAGAATCTCTAAAATAGGATGCTCTTGTTGTCGTGATTTTACTTCCACAATATAGATGATATGACTTTGTCCAGTATTTTTACCACACAATATTCTTCCTCGAACAATCTTGCTCCCTAGCTAGCTAACTAATGAATCTCTCTCTCTATCTCACGCTTCTCGACACCTTAATAGGATATATTTCCCATGGATATTTGACTAAGGGAATCATCTACTACATTCTTCTTTACTTAATGATATAAAATATCCACGTCATAGTTTTTCAGTAACTCAAGCCATCGAAGTTGTTGCAGATTTAAATCTTTTTGTCTAAAAATATTAAGGGATTTTATGATCTGTGAAGAAGCTAACATGAATTCCATTAAAATAATGTCTCAAGATATTGAACTCATGCACAACAGCAACAAATTCTAAATCATGAGTCAGATAATTCTTCTCATTCTTTATTAATTACCTTGAATCATATGTGATAACCTTACAATGTTTCATTATAAAATATTATTAGTTTACACCAGAATCATCACAGTACAACACATAGCCTTATGAACCCTTTGTCAATGCTAGAATTGGCGTTGATGTCAACCTGTCCTTCAGCTCCTGGAAACTATGCGAATAATCCTAAACATAGTTGCTTTTTTAATCAGCTCTGTTAAAGGTGTTGCAAGTGAAGAAAAACCCTATGAAAATTATAGAGTCCACAGAACTCATACATAGAAAACTATGTATAAAGTTCTCAGTCTCGAAGAACTTAAAGGAGTGCTTACATATTATTTGCATTCTCATCTTTTGAATGTGAATACACCAAAATATCATCAATAAATACAATAACAAAACGTCTAGATATAGCCTTAATATACTAGTAATCAGGCCATGAACACTTTTGGGGAATTAGTTCATCAAAAAGACATTACCAAAAACTCAAAAAGTCCATATTTTATTCTAAAAGTTGTCTTTGGAATGTATTTCTCCATAACTTGAATCTGGTGGTACCCTAATCTTGAATCAATCTTTAAGAAAACTAGACCCTTTGTAATAGATCAAAAAAGTCATCGATCCTTTGAAGGGGATCATATTCTTTATAGTTGTCGGTAATCGATACACATTCTTAGTGAGTAATCTTTCTTCTTTACTAATAACACTAAGAACTAGTCCTAATAAATTCATTATCACGAAAGTCATTCAGCTGATCCTTTAACTCCTTTAGATCATCAGGATCCATTCTATTAGGAGGGATAGATATGAGTTGTGTACCTGGTAGTGTATCGATGGAAAATAAATTTCCGTTCTCTAGGTATACTAGGGAGTTCTTAAGAAAATACATCTAGAAACTCATTAACTACTGGAATAGACAGACGAGCCAGTGGTTCTGTGTGAATATCATGAACGTGAAAAAGATGATAAATTCAATTCTTAGTAATCCTCCTTCTCGCCTTAAGATAGGAAATAAACCTACCTTTTGAATTTGAAGTATGGTCGTTCCATTCTCAAACTGCCTCTCCTACAAAGTGGAATCTAACAATATTTGTTAGAAAATCAACATTAGCATTACAACACGCTAACTAGTACATACCTATAATGAAGTCAAAATCAACCATCTCTAGCCCTATGAGATCTACAAAGGTCACGTTCGATAATTTTTATTGTGCAACCTCGATACACTCGCATATCAACAATAGGCTCACCAAATGATGTAGATAAAATAAAGGGTCAATCAAATGACTCTTCTACTAGACGTAACTTCCCCGCAATAAATGGAGAAACATAAGACAAAGTCGATCCAGGTTCTATCAAAGCATAAACACAATCGGAGAAAACAATCAACGTACCTGTCACAACATCTGGTTATGACTCTGAGTCTTTTCATCCGACTAATAAATATGTATGGTTATGTCCATTACCAGAACTAGATGCTCCCTCTCTTCCAATGCCTCTACCTTTAGCTGCCGAAGTCTGGGGTCCACGCTCTGTAGATTGTGCTGATGACAAGGAAGATACTACTTACCTAATCGACTACCTATACCCACCCTAACCTATATTTTGGAAGATCCTCTACACATTACCATGTTTTCCACAAGAATAACAACATGTGGAACCCTTTCTAGACCTCCCAAAATAATTCGTAATCATGTAGCGCAACGCGCTGGTCCTGTCCTATCCTATTGTTGATCCCTATGCTGCTGAGAACCTCATCAAGGTGAACCCTCCATGGGGACTGACTTTCCCTAATAATCAAACCTACCACCCAGGAATTGTGCTATGATGGCGGTCTAGGTGGCCTACTATAATATCAGGGTCTGAGACCACTTTAAATATCTCTTGATGAGCTAGTGGGCGTAGTCCTCTTCTGTCTCTCGCTCTATACCCTGTCACTAATATATTATAGTTGTGTATGATCCTCTATAACTTGTGCAAAGGCCTGAATTCATGAAATATCTATATTATCATATATTGCAGTAGTATAACAAGCATCGATAAAGTCTAAGTAAAGCCCTCCAACAAATATATTCACCCTGTCATGCATCATATAAACAAATATTGGTGTATATCTATCCAATGAATCAAATCTCAGCCTCTTCCTCATACACTCATGCTTCCATGTCAAAGTTTCAAAATATGGTCACCCAGCTATCCCTCATCTCTTGAGGCAAATAGTGATCTATGAAAGCTTTTGGAGCCAAGTGGGTGGATATGCATCTTTTCCCTATATCTCTCCTAACTCTCATACTACAATATTGAAACATCCCGCAATAAATATGTTCCTAACTCAAGTGATTTAATCGCTGAGACATGCATGACTCTTATGATACTATAAAGTTAATCAAAAAAGTGTCAAGGGTACTCTCTTCGATGTGTCCACGTAAACTGTGGAGGATCCCAGACAATAAATTTACAAACCCCTGGACTCTCAGAACCTTTAAAATGTCCAACAACTTCTTGAGCAACTAGTCGGTGCTGTGAAACTACTAACTGTGCTAACATACATATTGTAGTCTTAAAATCCTTATCAGATGGAACTGGAGGAAATGGAGGTGGTACTATTGGTGGAGCCTAAAGTTATTTAGCCCTCAGAGGCTCCTAAAGTTGTGGAGAAGCTATAGGGGGCTGAGATGATGTCTCCACCGGGTCTCATAATGGGCTAACTCCACATGTGGTAGCTTTTGTTTCATGACCAAAAAGCACCCCCTACATGTAGCCAGTGTCTTCGTCATCGAAGAGGCCTTAGGATAGCCCTTATCATACATTAGTGCATATTATAGATAGAGAAAATGTAGAAAATTTAGAACTTTTACATTTGAAGTATACTTAGACTTCTCATTTTTATATATGAAGTTTACATAGAGTTCTAGTCTATGAGATATTAATAGATTTCTCATATATCAAAATAGACAATTTTGAGTAGTCTAACATTGTCTGACATATAAAATCTAATATATAATTACAATATTCTAGTAGAGACCTTACACTAGTAAAAATGCCACATATAGGCTTACAACAATGTCTCAATATAAGGAAATAATAATTGTCTTAGACATAGTCAATACTACTAAGATAGAAAAGTGGCATCATCCTCGGACTTGAGGACTCACCAACAACTTGGGAAAATATCCTAGTCTTCCTTGCAAATGGCCTTGAAAGCTCTTCAATGGCCCGAACCTACATAATTGTTGAAATATAAAGAATAAAGGTTATTACAAACCAAATGTACTAAGTATGAAAACATATGCAATTAAAACCATAGAAGACATGCACAAAAGGCACATTTTCTGTAAAAACATGCTATGTAATTTTAAACCCTTCATGCACATAAAACAGCATATACAAGTCAATTATCACAACAACATCAAGAAATGTTCATATATACAAGAAAAAAATCATCAGAAAGTCATATCAAGATTTCATGTTCTATAGTTCATATCATCACAATATACAAGACCCTTACTCACAATCCCATCCCAACCTTACTAGTGCAATGCTCATGTGAAGTTCAATAAACAAACATAATCAAGTAAACCAAAGAAGAAACTTTAAGCAATGCCTTTACCTCATATAACATAACATCATGTGTAGTCATTATCATATATATAAATTTCAACCAATACCATGTTCATCAAATAAAACCAACATCATATAGAACCGACATTATACATTTCATTGTCACATAAATGCATAAGAACATTCTCGTAGAATTCCCCTCAAAGGCAAACTTGTGCAATGCATAGATAACGTCTCATACCCTTACATATACTAAGTAGTACCCTTTGAGTCATAGTAGTGAGTGTCTATCTTTATTACTTCCTTTCATTTATTTTACTTTCTGGAACAATTGCCTTGACCAAAAATAGACAATGCGAACTAAACATCGAATCTGGTGTCATGAAACCCTAATGCGAAATAAGGTGCTCTACTTGCCAAGGTAGAACCATAACATGTACATAGCATTTTAGGTGGATCCACTTGCTTATTTTCCTATGGGGGAACATCGTTAAGGAACAAGGATATTTGCTAGAAACTCACTTATTTCATTTTCTTAGTACTATCCATCTCATAAGAACAGTAGTGAACCTACCTTCCACTTAGGAAGGTACACCTGTCATATCTAGTTCGCTCGGTGCTAAGCTAAAGTCATTTTTTTAAAATATCATCAACCCTTTCTTAATCATCAATTCTTCATATAGTTTATAGGTGACTAACCCCTTGTATGATCGATCATAGCTCTTAAGGTTTAGAATGAGAACTTCCTTTAATCACAACCAACATTACTGAGAATATCATATCATAGTCATAATAATAAGTCACACACGAGAATAATGTTCAACCTTGCATCATAATACCCCAATGACCATCTCACATTCAATATATTCATAACATGACATCATATTCATCATACCATCATATTCCTATTCTTTTCACATAATTATACTTCAATTGAACGTCATCATCAATAATAGACAAACATAATTTTATTAGACAAATCATAATCTCAAAAGTCTTACCAATGGCTTCCGCGATTATCCTTCAACATCCCACCCTCAATTCAACCACATTCATACAATAATACAGTCACCATCATCATATAATAGTAAATTAAGCAATAAGATATTCATTTCAAACGTCCCTAATGATGTATCAACCTAATTCATAGTTAGGGTTAGGGAAAATTGTTCATTCATGGATTCTTTAGAGAACCTAGGTGAAAGACTAAAGAACTACAATAATCTATCAGTTGAAAATCATAATATATAAATATAATTCAATTCAATATCTCATTAAACCAATTTGAAAGACAACCCACGAAATTGGATGAAAACCATGATTTTTTAGACATTTGTAAACAAATTTGAAGAGCCTCTTGGGGAAAGAGATCCCAAGAGAGAATAGCCTACATATCTTAACAATCCTTGAAGAATTATGGAACAAAACATGTCTTTAATCCCTAATGAAACATGAACATTGGGTCTTCAATGGGGGTCTTTGGGATAGAAAGAGAAAGTAGATAGAAGTGGGAGTGAATTGGGTTTGGGAAATAATGAGGTGTTGGGTTAGTTTAATAAAGTATAAATCTTTTTTAGTCCCCAAACGAATTTGATTAAACATCTCTTCATAATAAATTAATTAACTATCTAATTCACTAATGTTGACCGAAACTAGACAGTGAACCAGGGTCCAACCGATGACTCCCCGTCGATGCCTCAACAACAAGACCACGGACCGTACTGGTCTTCCGTGTTTTTTGTCAGAAACTGGGATTTTGACCTTTTTTTAATTAGGGTAAGTGTCCATCCACGAGCACAATCGACGGGCCATTATCCCATCGACGACTCGTCATTTTTTCCATCGATGGCATTTTAGAATTTGACATCTTTGGGGTCAAAATGCAGGGTTCTCCTCAAGAACCCTTTGTTTGGTCCTTGGGGAGTCGTACCCAAACATTTAGACCCTAAACACACTCTAATATGTATTTCCAACACAAAATTTAACTTCAATATCATAATTTAAACAACTTGAAACACACTAGGGCATACTAGCTCAATTACACTAGTCTCCGGACGTTGTTGTCATTTCTTGACGTTTTGATTCAAGTACTTCCTAATTGAGTTTATTAACTTTGTATAATCTTATAAACACCATTTAAGTCTTAGTTCATCAAGTCCGACTTTAGACTAAGTCATGGAAATTCTGGAGTGTTACATTATCTCCCTTTTAGGAACATTGGTTCTTGAATGAAAACTAAATCGTTCTCTAGAGAGAGAAGATACTCAATATTAGCAACCCAACCGACAACAACATAAAATCATCATGATTCACAGCTCATAGGAGGATTTCTCAACTCCATTCAATAGAAAATCAAAGCACTTCACATAGCAACTCTATTTACAATTCATCATATATAAGAGCCCAACATTTCATATCATATAATGAGGAGTTATCTTTTCAATATCAATTTGAGCTCAACAGGAACATCAAAGAGTTAACACGCACTTAATCTTATCAAGAAAATCTCCAATACATGCTCACTACAATCTCAAGAAGCCAATTATACACATTTCATATAAGTGCAATTACAACATAAAAGGATTTTTTCATGAAAACTCATTCTAGCATGAACCTTTACAAATATATACACGTAATTAATTAAAAAACAAGTCAAGTTACATATTATTCATTATTTTTATTTTAAGAGGAAAGAGATGAGGATAACAGGACTTCATGTCAGCCTTGACCTCCCATGTTGTACCCTCAACTATATGGTATCTCCATTGGACTTCAAGCCACCTCTTTCTTCCTCAAATTTTTGACTGGACGATCTAATATATCAATCGGAACCTCTTCATAATAAAGGTTCTAATACACCCCTAACCCTTCAATAGGGTGAATAGATACTGGGTTGCGTATACATTTTTAAGCATAAAAACATGAAATACCGAATGAATCAGGACTAATTTATTCGGTAGTTTCAATTTATAAGCAACATTCTCGACTCGTTTCAAAATCTCATAAGGACCCACATACCGGGGACATAGCTTCCCCATCTTAACAAATATCATTACCCCTTTAGCAGGTGAAATCTTCAAGTAGACCCGATCACCTATTTCAAACTCAAGGTCTCTTCTTCTATTGTCGACATATAATTTTTCCTGATTATAGGCTGTTTTCAACCTATATTTTATCATTATATGTTTCACCATAGAATTATAGGTTATCTCAGGACCAATAACTTTAAAATCGCAAACCTCAAACTACCCAATGGAGACCTACATCTTCTACCATAGACTGCTTCAAATAGTGCCATAGAAATACTCAAATGGTATCCATTATTATAGTAAAACTCAATCAGCGGTAGGTGATCGTAACAATTACCCTTAAATTCAATAACATAATATATTAACATATCCTCTAGGGTTTGGATGGTATGCTCCGCTTGGTCAACATTTTTGGATGAAAAGTGGTACTAAATTTCACTTGAGTACCTAGCCCCTATTAAAAACCTCAAAAATAAGAAGTGAATTGGGAACCTCTATCCCAGATGATAGACATTGGGATCCCCTGCAAACTCAAAATCACATTAATGTACAACTTAGAATACTCCTCCGCTAAAAAAGTAGATTTGAAAGGAATAGGGCAGATTTCATCAATCTATCATAAATCACTCATATTGAATCATTTTGCCTTCGTGTACGTGGCAAACCTACAACGAAGTCCATATTGACATCTTTCCATTTACATGTAGGGACATCCTTCACTTGAGTTGAACCTCCCATACTTTAATGTTCGGCCTTAACTCGTTGACAATTAGGATACTTAGCCACAAACTCTGCTATATCCCTCTTCAAACCGTCCCGCCCATAAACCTCTTGAACATCATGATACATTTTGGTAACACCTGAATGAATAGAACATTTGCAACCATGAGCTTCTTCAAAAAAATTCCTTCTCAAATCATCAACATCCAGTACACACAATCTACCTTGGTACCTAAGTACCCCATCCCCTCTTCAGAGAATAACTCATTTATCTTGCTAAGTACCGATT
Source organism: Solanum pennellii (assembly GCF_001406875.1). Lineage (NCBI taxonomy): Eukaryota > Viridiplantae > Streptophyta > Magnoliopsida > Solanales > Solanaceae > Solanum > Solanum pennellii. Next base: position 15,286,035 of record NC_028640.1, read on the forward strand.
CCTTAAAATCCATCAATATAGGGTCAAGATGTTTCGTAGACTTCACCTGAACCACTAAAGATGACCCAGAGTTCTTATGAACCATGAAACCACATTTAAGAGATTCTTCTAATCGAACACCCAACCGGGAATATCTATGAACATCCTTCACTAACTCTTCCTTACCTTCTTTCACATGAGCCACACTACCCATGGTTATTCCACTCAAAGCATCCGTAACAACATTGGCCTTGTCGGGGTGGTAAAGCACACTCTTTTCGTAATCCTTCAAAAGTTCTAAACACCTTTTTTTGTTTGAGATTTAACTCCTTTTGATTAATCACATATTGATGACTATTTTGGTTGGTAAATACATCCACATGAACAACATATAGGTAATACCTCCATATTTAAAATAGCAAACACTATGACTGCTAATTCATGATCATGAGTTGGATAATTCTTCTCGTGCGCCTTCAGTTGTATGGAGGCATAAACTATCAACTTACCATGTTGCATAAGGACCCAACCAAACCTACTTGAGAAGGTTCATAATACACGACAAACCCTTTTGTAACCTCCGATATGGTCAACACCAGAGCGGAGGTTAGCTAATCTTTCAACTCTTTGAAGCTTATTTCACAAGTCTCCAGCCACTCAAACTTAACCATCTTCTGAGTTAGTGTTGTCAAAGGAGAAAATGTAGAGGCAAAACCATCAACAAACCTTCTATAGTTTCTATCTAAACCCAAGAAACTTGTCATATCTATTAGAGTAAAAGGGCTAGGACAATTCTTAACCACTTTCATTTTCTTCGCATCGACCTCTATACCCTCATTGAGATTATGTGACCAAGAAAAACAACTTATCCCACACACTCACTATGTTTAGAAAAGAATTGATGCTCCTTGATAACTTACTATACAACCCTTAGATGGTCCATATGCTCATACTCACATAAAGACCATAAAAGTCATCAGGGCGTTACTTAAACCCAAAATACATGACTAAAAACACATAATAACCATAACTAGTTTGAAAAGAAGTTTTAGGAATTTACCACCTCTCACCCTAAGATGTTGATATCCGGACCTGAAATTAATTTCAAAAATTAATTCACACCTTGTAGTATCAAACAAATCATCAATCCTAAGTAGAGGATAAAAATTCCTTATAGTGACCTTGTTCAATTGTTGGTAGTCAATACACATTCTAAGAGACCCATCTTTCCTTTTCATAAATAATACCAGAGCTCCCCATAGAGGTATCTTGGTAGTATAAATCCCTTGTCAAGCAGATCCTTGAGTTGAACCTTCAACTCTTTCAACTCGGTCGGAGCTACCAAATAAGGAGTAATTGAAATGTATTTCGTATTCGGCGACAAAATTAAAGATGACATCTATTTCCTATTCGGGAGAAATTCATGGTAAGTCCTTTGGATAGACTTCCAGAAAATCCTTCACTGTGGGGACCGACTCTAAACGAGGAGTTTTCGAGTCTAAGTCTTTGACCGTCAAAAGATGGTAGATACATTCCTTAGAAATCATCTTACAAGCATTTAGACATGAAATGATTCGAGCTCTAGAAATTCAGTTCCCCCCCCCTTCCATTCTAAGACGGGTTTATTTGGAATTTGAACTTAAATACTCTTGGTCTACAATCAATAGAAGTAAAAAAATCATGTAATAAATCCATCGACAATATGACATCAAAATCACCAAGTTCTACCAAATTGACCAACGTAACTCTACTGGGCAACAATATAGGGGCAACTCATAATGTATTTTCAGCAACAACTAAGTCACCAACCGAGTATTCACCAAAAAGCATTATCTTACGATATCGGGTAACACATAAAACTTCATGGACACTTAAGAAGTTACATGATATAAAGTGGCACCACGATCTAGTAAAGCATAGACATTAATTGAAAAGACTTGTAACACACTAGTGACAACATCGGGAGATTCCTCTTTATCACCCCTAGAGCAAAGAGCATAGAAGCGGTTCTTCTTAGGAGCATTGGAACCCACACCAATTTCTCAAGATTGATTACTCTCTCTCCCTCAGCTTTAACCATGGGACACTCCCCCACTTTATGGCCACCATTTCCACTACCAAAACAATTATCCGTCCATACTAGACATTCACCTACATGCTTCTTAGCACACTTGCCACAAGTAGGTTTCTTACTTTGTTAATCACCAGTCCTTCCTATTTGGGACCTAGGGCTAGACACCCTATCATTAAGAACCTTCTGGAAATTAGAAGGAACTTGGTTGGAGAAACTCTTCTTGATCTTAGGCTTGTGTGGAATTTCAAACCTACCCTTGGAAGTACCAGCTTCACAAGACGTAGCATCCTTAATCTTCCTCTTAATCCTAATCTGTTCCACTTGTTGATCATGCACCATCAAATGATAAATGTCCGTGTTGTTATAAAGCATCACCTAACAACACTGTTTAACTAGATCATCGGACACTCCCATCACAAAATAGCTCATTTCATCCCTCGAGTTTGACAGTAAAGAAGAGGCATACTTAGACTACTTAGTGAACTTCAAAGAGTACTCAAGAACACCCATACCTTCTTGATAAAGGTTGATGAACTCCCTTGGGAAGAACATATCAACAATATCCCTTTTAAAAACTTCCCAACATATGGAACCCTCTCTCAAAGACCTATTGTCCCTTCATTGAGTATACCAAGTTTGAGCCGCATCCTTTAATTAATAAAGGATAGCTCGACCTTCTCATTTTAACTCATCCCAATAGCATGCAAGATCTTGTAGAACTCATCAAGAAATTCATGGGGGTCTTAATTCAACTTAAACCAAAAGAATATAGGAGGGTTAATCCTAGTGAAGTCCTTCAAGCGAGAAGCCATGGTAGTAGCTTTTTGGTGCACACGGGGTCCAACCTCCCGATTTGCTTGAGCCGTCATAGCTTGAAATTCAGTAGTTACTGCCTGAGATTGAGCAGTCATAGCTTGAGCAAGACAATGAAAAGCCAACCTTATCGATCCATCTGTCATAGCTGGAGGATTGACCGGAGTTTGGCCACCCAAATGAATTTGTTCTTTAAGAGGGGCTTGATTATCTTGTGGAGGAGCTACCGCTTTATCAATCTCTTCTTAAACTCTTCTAGAGGTTGCTTTTCAAGTAGTCATAGCCTATAACCACAATTAATGGGTTATATTAAAAGGACACATAGAGGTAAGACTCTTGAGAAATGACATCGGATTACTAAGAAGATGATAATTTCTTAGCATCACATAGCCTCTTATTCATTAACTGTGGAGTGCTTAACATTTATAAACAAGACCCTAATAGACGTGGTTTAATGAGACATCAATCCTAATATTACTTCACCTCATGCTTTGACACCATGTTTGTCACTACCGAGGAGAACCACTTAGACGTAATCGACGCCTTCATCCTTGAAGAGGCTGATACAATCAAATTACACCTCCCTAAATAAGCATAAGTGATCATTATCAAGTAGGAACTCAACTATTATATTTGGGTCAATCTTACGAGGAAAACGGTTTAGACTTAACCTTAACCCATGATTATATCCATTTAGTCAAGGTCTTTGCGAATTAATTAGATAAAGGTGGGGAGTTGTTAAAAAAATTCCGTAAGTAGTATAATTATCAAGTGAACAAAAGTAGACTACAATTTTTATAAAGATGGGAAAATAACCAGTGTGTATGTGTTCCCTACCGGCTCATAACACATTACTCCAAGAAATAGCAATCCTTTTCTAGTGTATTACATACAAATTGATAAGTTAGGTATCTCTAAATCCTTGGTCCGACATCTAAAGAATGTCATCCCGCACATTGGTCCGACTACGTATGAATTACTTACATACCCTTACCATTACCTCATATAAGACATCATAATTGATGTATGAATTTGTTAATACTTCACACCAATTGACACTGGCCTATTAGATATTGTCACACCAAATCCTTTTTTATAATTCTTTTCCAATAAATAACCTCCTTGGTCCAGCAAGAATCAAGAAGGTCAGTTCTAATGTTGGCCACCTTTAAAAACTCTTCTAAACGAAAGAATTATCAATGCATGCAAAAAAATTGTTCAAGAATTTCTTTGTTACTAGTCATACTTTGTTAATTACTGATGGTTACTACAACCCTATTTTTGGATTTAGTTACCGATGTTAGCAAGAATAGAATTCCTGTTTTTTGATAAAGAAATCATGAAATTACTCAGATAGATTAAGAAACCGAGAAATCACATTTGAAATTTCAAGCAAAAAGCTTTAAAACCAAATCCAAAAATCAATTTATTGCTAAAGTTTCAAAAATCAATCTCCAATATAAAAATAAGAACAAGAGTAGTAGTAGCTACCCCAAAATGGCGTTTTCATATACAATTTATAAAAAAAATTCTTAATGAAAAAGGAATTCATATATGGAAAGTTTTGTTCAGGTACGCGACTTCAATCAACGAGAAAACTATTAGACCGTCGATCAATCGATGGTCCGTGGTTTGAGTCCGTCAGTCAGTACTTAGAAAATATTTGGCTCTCTGGATGGCATCCTCTCTTCATCAAACGTCTGAAAAACAATACAATCCATTGATCCATTTACGGTCCGTCGATGCTCCACCGTAGCTCCATACTTAGAATCGTCAAATATTATGTAGTGGAACACTCTCAAACTAAAATGATGATTCACCAATACAGTCCATTGACCAATCGACAGACTGTTAATTCTCGTGGTTCCCCACTTGGTCAGACTTTCCTTATTTTCCTCCTATGCCTAAGCTACTTATCTACGATCACCACCTACGGTCCATCGATTAAAAGACGGACATCGATTTCCTCCGTAGGTCTGTTTCAGTAATTTTTCAGTTGCCTTCTTCGCTTTCTACCTGAACATTTTTGTGCAAAACAACACACAAAACTTATTACAACTAATATAAAAAGGATATATACACACAAAAATCTTGAGTGAAATGCATTTGAAATACCTTGAAATCACGGTATATCAACACCCTCAACTTAAATTTTTTTCTTTGTCCTCAAGTGATGCACTATGCCCTTAACAACATTGTATAGAAGCGGGCACTTTAACATCCAGCAATATCATTGCTATGTATCCCGACACTTTCTTGATTTAGGACAGGCCTACGTTTCAGTATCCACAAGATAACTCATACGGATCACATCATAACACGAATTTACCATACAGCAGACACCTCTACTATTTTTCCTATCACAAAGGTACCCATTCACTCCAAAAATAACTAGTGCCCTCACTTCAAACAAAATCCTATGTTTCCACAGTGATAATGAATTTTGGGTACAAGGATATTTTTATACTCTCACGCTCAGGAATGTGTTCACATACAGTTAGTTTTCCACGCCATAGGCTTGCCCTTATCTTCGTTGCTTAGGTTTACCACACTAGACTCTAAGGATCACGGTAGGAATTTCTTGGCTTGTAACATAGCTCAAAATGAATTGTGGTACATTTGAATATATTTAAATTGTATATTCCCTCCATGACATTGCCGCTAAGCTTTCCACCTCTTTTTATTGTTTTGACCTCCTATTTCATTTCTCTTCTTTCCTTTTGCCTAATTTCACCCTTTTTTATGTCAGTTTTGCTTTTGTCTGTTTTTCTCAGCAACTCTTTTCTCTCTTTTTATTTTACTTTTTTTTCTATTTTAGTATTTTTTATTTTTTTGCCATTGTACATTCATTTTTCGACAAGTAACATATCTCTCTTACTTAAGCTTTTGTTTTCAACATCTAACTCATTCCATACCCATTTTTGGGTATTCTATAATAATAGCCTCCCTCAACTCATGGATTTTCCATTAGTCGAGCTTCATAATACCTGATGTCGGGTTATCACGAAGAAGAGATTACATTTTGCATTAGCCACCCTCAACTTAGGCTTTTGTCTTAAGAGGATGTGCACATGTCCAAGGAGGGACATGGGCAAAAACATTAGACCCTGGGAAAGTGAGTTGCGGAATTTAAAAAAATGGACTATTACAAGCTCAACATATTTGGATCCAAAGGGACAATTAATTAATTTGGTCAATTTCTTTAGGCTAGATCTGGGCTATTTCTAACAAGGGACTCTAATAAGTTCCTAACTTCTAGAGTAGATTCCCTTCGCAGGACTAACCGGGCATGTCATAGTCAGGCACAAACTGGTGAACACTAAAATATACTCACACTTTCATGGCACATCGTCGCACTATCCGATTATCAGAATTCCCAGTTCAAGTTTTAGTTGAAGGTCATGCATTGGGTGCCTTTTCATGTCATGTTTAGTCACAACACATTCAACTAATCTCAGCCTATATTTTTCACACACTGATTCTAGAATCCGAATGCAACCGGCATCGTTAAACTCACAAAGGTCGCAGACAAGCCTCTTCATAGCATTCATCACATTCATATAGTTAAATTTGCGGAAAGTTTAAGACTTTTAAAACATAATGTAGTATACATAGACTTCATATATCTTCTACAAAGATTAATATTCTACTAAGCTCAAACTAAAACAACTATCTACAATTTATGAATCAATTCAAATCAAAGATAAATATATAATGTAATAGTTTTCCAAACCGGCCTTTATACAAAGCTCCGAAATAAACACCTGAAAAGAAACGGTAGGGACAACATCCACTAGATATGTCTAAAGTACTAAGATATATAGATATGTTTAGCATCCTTGAACATCAAGAGCAATTACCAAAGTCCTGAGATCGACAACCCAAACATCTTCGATGAATCTTAAAACTTTTTTCTTACCTGCACCTGTAAAGATAATAATAGAATAGGGTTAGTACAAACTTGTACTAGCTATTGGGTGTATGCACAAAAACACATAAGGACTATGCATGATCAAACAAAGCTCTTCTTATAATAACATGCCATTTTTGGAAAGTCACATCCCTAGACTTTACTAATTCGTTATTTGTGAATTATGGTATGAATACTATGTATTTTAATGCATCCAAAGCACAAAAATTATTTTCTATATGAATACAAGACCTTAGAGTTATCAACATAATATTAGAAAAACTTGAGCGAAAAGTTTTAAATTTGATGCCCCAAACCCGATAGCCTTCTTTCTAACATTTAGATTTTTTCAGTCTTCTTCTTCTTCTTGTAATGTAATTCAATGATCTCCTTTGATCCTATATTTTACTTACAAGTTCAATGATTCATTGTATTCCCATTCCTACAATTAATTAATTAAGTAATCCAAGGACTAAGGAAATGATTTGGCTATCCTTACAACAAGTTATTCTTTCAATCCTAGATTCGTTGGGCAGGAACACTTATAAGCCAGTCTTTATTTGCTAGGACACTTATTTCATCATTTTTTATATTAGGGAGATCACGGGGCATTGATTACCTATTATATTTTAATCCTCTTTATTGGCATAATATAAGAAGTTATTATAAACAGTTTCTATTTGGCTATTCCTATTTTTCATAATAAAAGAAATAATTATTTGCTATCCCCATTTTTTGTTGAAAACTTCATTCTTATCAAACACTGACGGTTAATATTCTTAGGCTCTTACTTTCTTAGCTCACTTTGAACATACATCTATTCTTCTTTCTTTCTTTACTTAAGGACATCTTTAGAATTAAGATCGTGCGAGCAAACATGTAATGTTGTGTCTTCTCCTCATCGAAATGGATGATTCACCGATCAAAGTGAATATAGATCATGTGAGCTAACAAGAAATCCAATGTCTGCTCCACACTGAAAAGAGGTGGTTCAACGGCTAAAGTGAAATTGAGTCCACCATTCACCCCACACAGAAAAGAGGTGGTTCACGACTAAAGTGAACCGAATACTTTCTTTGAGAATTTAACCGACATAGATCATGTGAGATAAAAATGAAATCCGGTGTCTCCCCCACATTGAAAAGAGGTGGAATCATCGGCCAAAGTTAAACCGCATCATACATAGCTCGCTTACCTGGAATCCACTAGCTAGTTCCAATGCTTGCAAGGAGATATACGGAGACTACTTATCAACCTTGGTGGTAGCCTCATCTCATGAGACTTACATGTGCTGGCACAAGCTCATTGCTAGTCTATTGGTGCTTTTCTCAACTTCTTTTTCTTTACATCTTTTAGAGTTTACTCAAACATTATGGAAGCTTGCTTCTAGTTATTAGGTTTACTTAACTCTTTGAATAACCGGTAATCCCTTTCTTTACTTGGTGAAATCTGAAATTTAACCTTACCGTACCATGTCGGTGTTAATGAGACTTCTCTCACAATTATTCACACCATAATTTGTGAGTATCTTTAACATAGTTGCCTCAGGTGTAAGTGAGACTTTTATCACTTCCTCTAACACCCCATTCTGGTCACTCTCATAATTTGAAGACTTTTAATTATGTTATTACTCACCTTAACTTATTTCATGTCTTTTGGTAGCTTTATACCATTCTTTGTAAATGTTAAGAACTTTGTTCAATGTAGTTACTATGTATATCGTTCATTTTGAAAGGGTATGTTGAGACTTGTCCCAATGATTGGCATACCCTTGGTTATGAATTCAAAATCACCTTAGTCATACTTAGTTGGGTTCACATTATCCATTGGCCATTCTTTCTATCAATCTTTGAAAGCAATATTGTAAGCCAATTTCATTCAGCTTTTTGGGCAAGACATTGTTAGCCATTTTATTGCCATAAAACAAACTTTCACTTACAGAACATTCATTATGTTATCACTAACCACATATATTAATTTCATGAATGTAATATAGTGATTCCCCAATATGAACTAGTCAAAAACTTAACATTTTAACAGTAACTAAATTGCATAACGATTCATAGTAACTTCATATTCTCGAAACACATGTAAACATTATATCATTCCTTAATTCGTGCAACTAACACTTATTTCGAATCCAACCTATATATCTCATTAGTCATTAACAAATCAAGAATTTATAAATTAAGTTATAAAAACATACCAACAACATGTTCATGATTACATCTACATACTTGAAGAATTGAAAACAAGGATAACTAGGGAGATGGACGTTAAAAAATAACATTGGGAAAAAACCCTAGTTTCGAAGTAAATGAATTCAAACGTTTGAAAAGTCTCTTGGAGAAAGAATTCCATGAAATAAAACCCATACATTATGTAAAATTAAATCTACTATGATCACCTTGCACGAAACCTTGAAGAAAACCTTGAAATCGTCTAAGAGAAATTGAGAGAAACTTTTCTACTTTTCTTTCGTTCGTTTACTGTTTCGCTTCATGAGTTTCTTAGTTTTTGATCGTGAGTCTAAGTCTTAGGAACCAACCATGACTCATTAAAATTAGGCTAGTTAAGTTATTGAATAAATTAATTAACTGATTACTAAAAAGCCCCTCCTATATTGACAAAAAAAGGGAAAACATAACACTTAGTCAAATCTTAAATTTTTCCTAAGAATTTTTGCCGTACTTCTTAATTCTTCCATAGTAAATTAATTCTTTAATTTAACTAATTAAGGTATAGAGGGTAATTACCAAATTACCACTAAGTCATTGGCACCATAACTAACCGTTTTGGACCATCCTAGTTTAAGTACTAGGATGTTTCTTGAGTTATACTATGTTAGTGTACGGATTTAGGTTTGACAATTTAATTTAATTAATTAAATTTCTAATTTAATAAATTAGGTTACCTAGGGTAATTGTTAATTTACCGTTAAGTTTTTAGGACCATAACTAACCCTTTTGACCATCCTAGGTTAGTTACTAGGTTGTCTCTTTACTAGTTACTAGGTTAGTGTAACCTAAATAATTCTAACTTTGTCGTGTGCATTGGATAATTTATTTTTGTTTGTCCTAGGTTAGTTATCTAGTTAGGTAAGTTATTTAGAGTCTAGAGTTAGTTATTAAATCTAGGACCCACATGGTGAAACCCTTGTGCACGCTTGCTCCCTAACTACCCTAACCGAATTCAGTTGTGGTGGTCCCCTCCTTGGCCGTTTATCCCGATTTCCTTGGATATGGGCTTGCACATGTTTTGCTTGTACTTTTTTAAACTAACTATTCTTGACAGTTCATTTGTAATGTTTACTTACTGTCCCAAGGATCCTCACTTTGTCACTTCTTAATCTACATGATCATTTTAAGTGGTCATGTGTTATTATACCTAAGCTTGACACTTGGATGCCTCGTATCTAATATGTTGAATTATGAATAAAGGTTGTTATCTTAGGGTCTTCATTTAAGGTACATTTCTTAACCATGCTCATTAATACTTTAGAAAAATTTGCTAACACCCTTTAAGCCAACATTTTCTAATATGCAAAATATTTTGCTTATTCGGGTATTATATAGAAATTGCCTAATACCCCTTAACCAATTTTATATACTATGCCCAATATTTCTCAATATTGGGCATTGGAAGGCCTATGTATTTCCAATACGCATTCTTAAAGACCTATTGGGTTCTTCACTAGACATGTAATTTTCTGGAATATTACATTATCCCCCCACCCCCCTTAGGAATATTCGTCCCTGACTGACACTTCACATCATTTTTTAAAATAAAGAGGGTGACTTTCGAAAACATTTTAACATGGTTGAAAATTTACTCTTGGTGAAATTCTGAAAATTTACTCTTTGTGAAATTCTGATTCACACTTACTTTGATGCATATTACTGAAGCTTATCTAACGCTTCATATTTGAGATTGAGGAACTTCCTTCTCAATCACTTAACCTAATGCACATCACAACTCATGCCACACAAGAATCATGTCTACGCTATACAAAAACAGAAAAATGAATGCAAGCATGAACTCATATAGTGCAGGTGTAAGAAACATGATTATGAACTTAAAACATCAAATCAACTAATGCACTAATTATTCAGTGTTTCTTAAGTAAAAACCAGACTTAGGAAGAGTATATCTAAACTCAAGAACTGAATAAGTGAGGGTAATGGGATCTCATGTCGGCCTCGGCATCCCATGTTGCTCCCTCAACAAGGTGGTTCCTCCATAATACCTTCACGGTGGAAACCTTCTTGTTCCTCAGCCGCTTAACTTGGCTATCTAATATTTCAACTGGAATCTCTTCATAAGAAAGGTTCTCATCAACTCTTAATCCCTTAAAAGGCAGGATGGATGCTGGATCGCCTGGGCACTTCTTAAGCATTGAAATGTGAAACCCTGGATGAATAGAAGCCAAGTCTTGTAGCAAAATAAGTTCGTAGTCAACCTTTCCTACTCGCTATGAGATATCTTAAGGACCTATATACCTTGGACTCAATTTCCATTTCTTACCAAACCTCATCACCCCTTTCATGGGTGATATCTTCAAGTAGTTTAGATCACCGACATCAAATTCAAGAGCTCACTTTTTGTTATCTTCATATGATTTTTTACGAAGTAAGAAGTAGCCAATCTATCCCTAATAATTCTCACCTTCTCCACAGCCTCATGTATGATAACTGGGCCAAGGATGGAAGACTCTCCTACTTTAAACCAGGTAACTAGAGACCTACATCTCCTGCGATATAGTGCCTCAAAACGTGCCATCCCAATGCTTAAATGATAGCTGTTATTATAGGAGAACTCAATTAGTGGCAAGTGATCATCCCAACTTCCCTTGAAGTCAATAACCCATGCTCTCTGCATGTCTTCAAGGGTCTAAATAGTACGCTCTGCTTGTCCATCCGTCTTGGGATGCAAAACGTACCCAAAATCTTATGGAAATATCTTCAAAAATGATTAGTGAACAAGGCTCCCCTATCCGAAATGATAGGCAAAGGGATCCCATCCCATCTCAGTATTTCATCAATATATAGTTTGGCATAATCTTAGTCCCTATAAGTAGGCTTCATTGGTATGTAGTGTACAAACATAGTCATCCTGTCAACAACAACCCAAATAGAATCATGTAGTTTCATGGCTCTGGGCAGAACCACCACCAAATCCATATTAATAGCTTCCCACTTCCAAGTTGGGATCTCAATAGACATGATAAGACCCCCAGGCTTAAGGTGTTCGGCCTCAACCTGTTGGCAATTGGGGAAATCCGCCATAAACTTAGAGATATATCTCTTCTTACCTTCCGATCAATAGATCTCCTTGAGATCCTGATACATTTTGGTAGAACCTGGATGAATAGAATAGTTTGAGTAATGAGCCTTTGCAATTATATTCGGCCTCAACCTATCTATATTGGGCACACATAATTGACCCTGGTATCTAAACACACAATCCTCCCATAGGGAGAATACTTTATTCATCTTACTCAACACAGAGTCTTTCAACTCCATGAGTACTGGGTCAAGATGCTTCTTAGCTTTGACATCTACAACAAATGAGGATTCAGAACTGGAATGAACTGAAACACCCCCACTTGGTGTTTCTACTAGGTGTACACCCAATCGAGCCAATTGGTGTACCTCCTTAACCAGATCCGTCTTCTCATCATCAATATGAGCCATACTGCCCATGCTCAAACAGATCAAAGCATCAGCCACTATATTAGCCTTATCTGGGAGATAGTTAACACTCATGTCATAATCTTTAAGCAACTCCAACCATCTTCTCTGACAAAGATTTAACTCTCACTGTGTAAAAACATACTGAAGACTTTTATCGTCAGTAAATACATCAACATGCACACCATATAAATAATGTCTCCAAAGTTTTAATGCAAAGACAACCACAGCTAACTCAAGATCATGAGTAGGGTAATTCATCTCGTTGACTTTCAACTTCCTGAAAGCATATGCAATTACCTTGCAATACTGCATAACAACAAATGCCAAACCTACTCAGGAAGCATCACAATATACTACATACCCTTTACCACTCCTCGACAATGTAAGCAGTGGGGCTGAAGTGAGTCGGTCTTTCAGCTATTGGAAGCTTTTTCAAACTTTTTTGACCACTTAAACTTCACCTTCTTTTTCTTTAAAGCTTTCAATGGGGAAATAATATTGCAAAATCCGTCCACAAACCTGCGATAATAATTAGACAAACCAAAGAAACTCCGAATATTTGTGGGAGTGAGGGGCCCCGAAAAATTCTTCCCTGGTTCAACCTTTTTCCTGATCAACCTAAACACCTTGGTCAGTCACCACATGACCAAGAAAGGTCACTAATGTCAGCCAGAACTAACATTTACTAAACTTTGCATAATACTGATTTTCCTTGAGAAGTTGCAATGTCATTCTCAAATGATTTTCATTCTCTTCTCTGGAGTTAGAGAATATACGGATGTCATCTATGAATACTATGACAGGAATCAAGGTATTCACCAAATACCCTATTCATAAGGTCCATAATCACGGCTGGTGCATTTGTGAGACCAAAATGTCATGACAAGAAAATCGTAATCACCATATCTAGTGTGTAAGGGAGTCTTAGGAATGTCTTCTTGTCTCACTCAAAGCTGGTGATTGCCTTACAAGAGATCCATCATAGAAAAGAAACTTGAACCTTGGACCTGGTAAAAAAGATCATCAATTATGGGTATAGGGTATTTGTTCTTTATAATGACTGTTAAGTTGCCGATAATCGATACACATTCTAAGAGTTCCATCCTTTTTCTTAACGAACAACACCGGAGGACCCCATGCGGATATGCTCGGCTGGATGAAGCCCTTATCAAGTAGATCTTTTAACTGCAACTTTAACTCTTTGAGTTCAACTGGAGCAATTCTATAGGGACGCATGGAAATTGGTTTGGTGTTGGGATCTAATTCAACACCAAAATCAATTTCGCATTTAGGAGGGAATCCTGATAAATCCTATTGAATGACATCTTGGAACTTTTCACTGTGGGCACGAGTTTGTGAAAGGAACTTCATGTTCTAATTCATTGACTTTGACTAAGTGATATAGATATCCCATAGATAGTAGCTTATTGGCTTTAAGATTGAAAATTATTTGGCTTGTTGGATTTGAACCATGCCATTCCAATTCCAGCTCTAACTCATTTGGAAACTGAAACCTTACTAACCTTTTTCGACTGTATATTGTAGCATAACACTTATGGAGCCAATCCATACCTATGATTATATCAAAATCAAGCATGGCTAATTCTATTAGGTCAGTAAAGGTGACTCTATCTGGAATATTAATTGGGAATTCTTTATAATCTCTTTCAGCTCTAATGAAATCTCCTATAGGAGTACTAACTAGAAAAGACTCATGCGAGATCTCAGGAAGCAAGTCAAACTTACTAGCTACTAAAGTGGATCCTGGATCTAACAATGCATACACAGGAAAAGAGAAGACATGAAACATACCAGTGACCACATCAAGTGACTTCTCTTTCTCCTCTGTACCTTCCAATGCATTGAATTTGTTCCTCTTGGGAGGTTCAGCTTCAGTATAGGATTAGGTCGAGGCTGAGAATCTGTCCTGGCCTGATTCCTTATCTATGGGCAGTCCCAGACCATATGTTCACTCTTTCCTCACCCATAGCAGCTATTAGCACCACCATGCACTCACCTCTATATATACAACCATATTTACCACACGGATTGATCCTACGATAGGCATTGCTATCATTGCCCTTTTTGGGGCCAAACTTGTCCACTTTGGCATTCGAGTTCTTGGAAGTAGTCGGGTTACCTGAGCGTTTGTGCCCCTTCTTAAACTTGGGCATGTCCTGAACTCTGAATGAACTTCTACCAGAGCTAGAAGCAGCCTAACTGAAGGTCTAGGATCCTTACCTTCTCTACCCCTATTTCTCTGACGACTCTCCTCCACCTGTTGTGCATGAACCTTAAACCTGCCAAGGTCCATGTTATCATGCAAAATGGCTGCCCTACATTCCTCCTCCAGATCCTCCGACACAACAGTCACAAACCTGCTCATCTTATCCCTGCTATTGGACACCAATGAAGAAGCATATTTTGAGAGCCTAACAAATTTCAAGGAATACTCCTTGAATGACATACCTCCCTGTCGTAGGTTGACGAAATCCTCAACCATGCCTCTCTCTACTCTCTGGGAAAGAACCTCTCCAGGAATGCAGTCTTGAGAATGTCCCAAGTGATGGGAAATGCTTCTTGTTCTCGGCCATCTGCCCACATTTTGTACCACACCTGAGCCACACTTTTCATTGATATGCAACGTCCTTTTCATTCACCCCCCATAATTTTGTGGACTTTATCCACGAACTCTCTGGGATCCTCATTGTTTTTGGACCCAAAGAAGACTGGATGATTCATTCTAGTGAAACCCCCTAGTCTGCTAGCATGTGGGTTCTCCCTGGGAGCATCCTCTGTAGTGGCCTGGGCTGTGATAGCCTGAGCCTGAGTAGTGATGGCTTGGGCCATCTGAACTAGTACTTCCCTTACTTCAACAGTTGGGGCTTGAGGAGGTTCTTGGTTTCTCTCATCAGCTGCTTCTCGAAATGTCCTACCTTCATTTCTTCTCGTGTTCATTGTTATACACACATACACAAGAAAGGAGTTAGATACTAAAATGACACAATATGTCATAAATATACACAGCACGATAAAGTGAATAAGAAGGGAGATTTCGTATCATCACATAGTCTCTAAGTCATGATTGAGGCGTGCTTCAGAATCATAAGTTAGAAACTATGTAATGTGGTTGTTTTGAGATTTAGTTCCTAGGTAATTTAATCTCATGCTCTGATACCAAGTTTGACACACCCGGAATCTGGAATACGAATGCAATCGGCGTCGTTAACCTCTCAAAGGTCGCAGACAAGTCTTTTCTTATCTTTAATCTCATTCATTTAGTTAAATTTAAGGAAAATTTAAATCTTTTAAAACATAATGAAGTATGCATAGACTTCATATATCTTCTAAATAGATTAATATTCTAGTAAGCTCTAATTAAAACAACCATCAACAATTGAAGAATCAATTAAAATCAAAAGATGAGTATATAATGTAATAGTTTGCCAAAGCGGCCGTATTACAAAGATTCAAAATGAACGCCTAAAAAGAAACGCTAGCGACAACATCCACTAGCTATGTCTAAAGTACTAAGCTAGGTAGATAAGTATAGCATCCTCGAACATCAAGAGGACCTCCCAAGTTTGGAGATCGACAATCCAAACAGCTTCGATGAACATTCAACCTTTTCTCTTACATGCACCTATAAAGATAATATAATTATAGGGTTAGTACACACTTGTACTAAGTCTTGGTGTATCCACACATACACATAAGGAGTGTGCATGATCAAGGAAAGTTCTTCCTATAACAACATGCCATTTTTTGAGAGTGACATCACTAGATTTTCCTAATTCGTTATTTGTGAATTGTGGAATGAATATGAAATATTTTAATGCATTCAAAGCACAAAACTCATTTTGTATATGAATACAAGACCATATAATCATAAGCATAATTTTATAACAACTCGAGCAAAAAATTTTAAATTTTATACCCTCAACCCGAGAGGCCCCTTTTTGACACTTTTTTTTTCCAGACTTTTTCTTCTTGTTGTGTAGTTCAATGCTCTCCTTTGATCCTATGATTTACTTTCAAATGCCATGATTCATTGTATTCCCATACCTACAATGAATCAAGTAAGTACTCCAAGGACTAAGGAAATGATTTTGCTATCCTTAAAACAAGTAATTCTTTCAATTATAGATTCGTTTAACAGGAACACTTTATAAGCTAATGTTTATTGTCTAGGCCACTTATTTCATCATTTTTCATATTAGGGAGATCATGGGGCATTGATTAGCCATTACATTTTACTCCCCGTTATTTGCATAATATAAAAAGTCATTATAAACCATTTTTATTTGGCTATGCCCATTTTCATGATAAAGAAAATCATTATTTTCTATCCCATTATTTGCTTATATTCATTCTTATCAAACACTGATGATTGATATTCTTAGGCTCTTACTTCCTTAACTCACTTTGAATATACATATATTCTTCTTTCTTTCTTGCTTTTTTAAGGACATCTTTAGAATTAAGATCATGCGAGCTAACATGAAATACAGTGTGAGCTAACATGAAATCCAGTTTCTTTACCACACCGAAAAGGGGTGGTTCACCGGCAAAAAGATAAACCAAGTCCAGTGTTCTCCCCACACCGGAAAGAGTTGGTTCACGACTAAAGTGAACGGAATACTTTCTTTTAGCATTTAAGTGTGTATCTTTAACATAGCTATCTTAGGTGTAAGAGAATTGTCTCACTTCCTTTAATACCACATTCTGTTAACTCTCATATTTTTAAACTTTTAATTATGTTATTACTCACCTTAACTCATTTCATGTCTTTTGGTAGATTTTACCATTCTTAATAAACGTTTAGAACTTTGTTCAATGTAGTTACTATGTTCATAGTTTATTTGCAAAGGGTATGTCGAGACTTGTCCCAATGATTGGCATACCCTTGGTTATGAATTCAAAAGTTGCCTTTGTCATACTTAGTTGGGTTTACATTATCCATTAGCCATTCTTTCCATCACTCTTTGAAAGAAATGTTGTAAGTCAATTTTATTCAACTTTTTGGGTAAGACATAGTTATCCTTTTTATTGGCATAAACTAAACTTTAACTTAAACAACATTCATTATGTTATCACTAACAACATCAATTAATTTCATCAATTTAATATAGTGATTCCCCAACATGAACCTGTTGAAAACTGAAAATTTTAACATTAACTGGATTCCATAACGATTCACAGTAACTTCATATTTTCGAAACACAGGTAAATCATTATAGTATTCCTTAATTCGTGTAACTAACACTCAAATCATTCTAATCCAATCTATAGACCTCATTAGTCATTAACAAATCAAGAACATATAAAATCAGTTAGAACCACATACCAACAGCAAGTTCATGATTACATCTACATACTTAAAGAATCAAAAAACAAGGATAACTAGGGAGATGGACATTCAACAATATCATTGGGGAACAACCCTAGTTTCGAAGTTCATGAATTAAAACGTTTGAAAAGTCTATCGGAGAAAGAATTACATGAGAGAAAAACCATACCTTATGTACAATTAAATCTACGAAGATCACCTTGCACGAAACCTTGAGGAAAACCATGAAATCATCTAAGAGAAATCGAGAGAAATTTTTCTATTTTTCTTTCGTTCGTTTACTGTTTTTGTACGTGAGTTTCATAGTGTTTGAAGGTGAATATAACTCTTACGAACTGATATTGAATCATTTAATTTAGGCTAGTTATGTAAATTAAATAAATTAATTAACTAATTACTAAAAATCACCTCTAGATTGACTAAAAATAGGAAAACATAACACTTTGTTAAATTTGAAATTTTTCCTAAGAATTTCAGCCTTGCTTTTGAATTTTTCCTTAATTAATTAATTACTAGTTTTATTAATAAAGGGACCTAGGGTAATTACCAATGTATCCCCAAGTCATTGGAACCATAACTAACCCTTTTGGACCATCCTAGGTTAAGTAATAGGATATGGCTTGAGTTATACTAGGTTAGTGTAAGGATTTTGGTTTGATCATTTAGTTTAATTAACTAAATTGATAATTTTAATTAATTAGGTGAACTAGGGTAATTAATAAACTACCCTTATGTCTTTAGGACCATAACTAACCCTTTGGACCATCCTAGATTAGGTACTAGGTTGTCTCTTTAACTAGTTACTAGGTTAGTGTCACCTAATTAAGTCTTCGGTAGTCGGGTGTAATAGATAATTTATTTTTGTTTGTCCTAGGTTAGTTAGATAGTTAGTGATAGCATAGAGTTAGTTAGAGAAATAGGCCCCACATGGTGGAACCCTTGTGCACGCCTGCCACCTAACTAACCTAACCGAATTCGATTAGGGTGGTACCCTTGGTCGTTTCTCCCATGTTCTTGCACACGGGCTTGCACATGTGTTACTTGTGCTTTCCTAACTAACTATTCTTGATGGTTCATTTTGAATGTTTAATTATTGTCCCAAGGATCCTCACTATGTCCTTGGGCACTGCTTAATCTACATGATCATTTTAAGTTGTCATGTGCTACGATATCTAGGCTTGACACATTGATGTCTCGTATCTATTTCGTTGAATTATGAATAAAGGTTTTTTGCTTAGGGTCTTCATTTCAGGTATTTTTTTAAAAAACTAATTAATTCATTAGAAAAATTAGCTAACACCCTTTAAGCCAGTATTTTCTAAGATGCCGAATATTTCACTTATTTGGGTATTATATAGAGATATCCTAATACCCCTTAGCCTATTTTCTATACTATGCCCAATATTTCTCAATATTGGGCATTGGAATGCCTATGTATCCTAAATGCGCATTCTTAAAGACCTATTGGGCTCTTCAATAGACATGTAATTTTCCGGAATGTTACAATGCAAGCACCACAATAGATGGGGTGTTATTTTTCATTAGCCATCATGATTCTGTCTTCCATGCTTCTACACTTATACTCAGTAATACATGTCGGTTAAACAAAAATTAAGTAGTCTTTCGGGGGAAAAGAATATAGGCACGAAAACCCTAAGAGAGGATCGTGAGTTGGGATACTCAGACATCACCCTATCACTCACAATACATTTACTCTACCCCCAACAAAAAAAATTCAATTGTCCCCAATTCATAATAACTCAAGTACATAGGATTGTAGGTGAAGAAAACTTGTGGCGCATAACATTGAAGATCTCTCAACAAGTGGGTTGGTTCGGTTTCTTCGAGCCCACAGGTTCATAATTTGGGTCACCATCAGTGATTCCCACATAGCTTAGGATGAATCCATCATTTATTCTATCAACCTCAATCGCATTAGTAGTGCTCCTTATATCACTCACAGACATAGAATTTGGTGTGTAAGTCCCCAAAAATGAACTAAGGTGATTAGATCCTCACATGTGTCTAAAAAGGTTTAAAATATGTTCATTATGTGTTTTATAATATGCATACGTGATTTTATGTCTTTTAAAGGTCAAACGTTTAAAAACGTCCTAGACGTTCGAAAGTTAGCCCTTGGATGTACTTGAGTGTGCTTACCGTGTTTTGAGTTGTGGTATGTGTTGTTTGATTTCCAAAAGCAGTACGGGTTAACCTAGGATCTTAATAGACATGTAAAGAGTCAAAACATTTGGGTGTGAATCCCCAAGGACCACCCTAACGGCCCCAAGGAGGACCCAAATGTTGGACAAGGAGGCTTCCCAAGGCAAGAGGCTGCAACAAGATTTGGGGACCAACCTCGCATCACGCGCCTGGAAATGAGTGTGCATGTGCAGTGCATTCCCAGCACGAGGTCCACTTTCTCAAAAATTCTTTGGTGCAAAATCAGAAGCTTCGTCCACGACGACCACTTCCATGATTTCATTGTGTCGTTTTAAATTTAATTTTGACATGTCTAAAAGTCCCAATAAGTATGGGGGTGTTTTGGTATAAGCTGTTTTTATGACTTATTTAACCCCTTTCCCAAGCCAAAACCCCAACACCCATTAAGGAATCAAACCCCAAATCTCTCTACTTTGCCGAATCCTCTCAAACCTCCATTGGAGGGAAAGCTCGAGGTTCAAGCTGGGGCTTATTTTCATGGTTTATTCTTAAATTTTTCATGTGATTATAATGTATAAAGGTTTGGGTGTACTTCATCCTTAGTTATCCATTCATCTAAGGAGTTCCTTCGAATGTTTGAGAATTCATGATCAAAATTGCTATCTTTCAATCTAGCCATGGGTTCATTGTCAAATTGATTTAAAAATCATTCTAATAATTAATTTATGATTAATAAATGATTTTAAGATTAATTTTAATCAAATTCAATGAAGAACCCATGATCCTCCTAATTTATCAAATTGGCTTATAATGTGGGTCTTGTTATCTTTAATCTATGTTGATTGAATTATGTTTCAATTATGTTTAATTGACTATTTATTGTTATTCATGTGAATTGAATATGAATTTTTTATGAGTTATCAATGATAAAAAGGGTTTAAGGATTGGGTAAATTGATCTATATTCCTCTAGTTTCTATAGACATGATGAAGTAGTGTACCTAATGTGATCTTGAAACCATGATGTTTGAAATATCATTTCGTTTATGTGATGTTACCTTTAGCTACTGTTTTATGCATAAACTGATTTTGAATTATGGTAATTAATAAATGATGATCAAATCTTAGAGGAATTGTAAGTTGGCCCTATTCTCTCTACTTTTCTATAGACTTGCTAGATGCTAGGTCTTGTATGACATTGATTGGTATGGTCCACTTATGGTGGCGGTGTTTGCCTTCTTGTCTACATAGCTATATGTTATGAGCGTGAGGGCAAAACATATTTGGTGAGGGGTTATCATGATCACACATTTGAAGCTATATTACAAGTCTCCAATGCAATTTCATGATCTAGGTTATATTTGTGATGCTTTCTATAAGTGAATGAATATGTTAGGGTTAGGGGTTTATACGTTTGACATTGTTGAGGTATATTGATGATTTCTTATTCTTGTGTAGCATAACCCCTACCTATGAACCTACATATGAATGTGTTGTCTTAAGCACGATAAGGAGTCCTAGATGTAAATGATGAATATCTCTTGTCTTCTATGCTATGATTGTTTGTGTGTGGTCTATAGTTCCGCTTACCCTATATATGATTCTATAGATTCAGGGACTTGAATGTGTATAGTGACCTTTGTAAGGGTGCTGCCTAAACGTTGGGATTTTTTCCATTATCTGATCATGTTGTGAAATGTACACATGCTCACACATTATGCATGTTTATAAGTAGTATAGGTTCATGGTGTCTAATTTAAAGGGTATCCTCATATGTACTCATGTCTACTACTATGCTTGTAAACTATATATGTTCATGAAGTATGTAATGGGTCCCTCAACTAGGATGACTTGATAGGTGTACTAGTATGGTCAAGGGTATGGAACCTTGTCTATGCATCGCACATGTGTGCCTTAATTGCATAGTTCCTAGGTGGTTATCTATGGCTATGAAAATGAATACATGATTAGGATATGAACATGCCTTAGGTGATATGATGAAGTATGAATGTGCATAGTGTCTTAATCTATTTATATGAAAGGATTTCTCATAAATACACTTATGCATTAATGAATGAATATGTGTGGCCCTAATATGTTATGTTATTGATTTTCTAAAATATATATATAAACACACATGTATGATGATCTAGTCAATAGAGGGGCACTCGGAAGGTGTTCCCAAGAGTACCCTATACTAGATTGTATTTTACATATGTTATGTCCATGTAAAAGGACTTTTCAGATAATTTAGGTTGATGAACTTTCATTTATGACATATGAGCTAGGCATATGAGGAGTCAATCTCCTAAAGACTATAATTTATGAAGTAATGTAATAAAAGCTTTTTTTTAATAAAGGGAACTAATATAGCTTAGCACCTAGTGAGCTTTAATATGAGGGGTGTCGCCTTCCCAAGGAGGAAAGGTAGGGTTCACCATAGTCCTCACAGGGTGGATAGCCTCAAAGCCTAAAAAGGGCGTACAGTGATATTTCTATGACATCCTCTATGTTCCATAAACTATGCTATGCCCATAGGATCAATTAAGTGATATTACTTAATAAGCTAACATGTGTTAATGTTCTACTTTGTCTAAGAAGAGCACCTTCATATGGTGTAAGGCTCTACAAAAAAAATCCATGTAGCACCCATGGTCTTAGTGATTGTTAAGGATATAGGTTCCCTAAAGTAAAATAGACAAAGAAGGTAAACAAAAGGACCCTAACTAGGATAACCTAAGGTTGGTTGCTCAGTGTAGGTTAGGGTTTAGAACTTCACCTATGCATTACACAAAGAGTTGTTGTGCAAAGTTCTAGGAAGGTGTTCTAATGCATGTGGCTATGTTTATGTTCCTTATGCATGACATTGTAGTTTTGCGTACTTGTTATGGTGATGTGCATGGTATCAGTATATATGATGTGGTCTTTCCTTATATGAACTATGTAGGTCTTATGGACTACTTAATGAAGACCTTGCTTAGTTTGGATAAAGTTGTCTTAACTGACTTTGTTAAGTATAAAGTGAATTGTTAAGGCTTGTTGTCTCATGATAGGCTTACTAAATATGTGTGAGGTTATGGGGCTTCACATGTACATTGAACTAGTAGACTTAGATTGGTGTTGCGAGTAGGGCCTTATAATGGTCTAAATGAAGTGATGTTAGTATATGTGTAAGTTTAATGTAGTTTACTTTAATGGCATTGGGAGTATTGACTTAAATGTGTCATATGATGTGCTATACTTCTATGAATGCATGTGTTGAGTTAGGAAGACCATATGTAAGATTTCCTTGTGGTATTAAGGTGATGCTTGAGAGTGGATAGTATAATGGGACATTATCTATAAATTGCACCAAGTGCCACTAGAGGGTTACATGGAAGGTTAAGAAAGTAATAAGAAAAGATGGTTCACTGTAAGAAGAAAAGTACTTACTATAAAGTGGAAGGAGGTTACTGTAATGTGACTCCAAATGTGATTTAAATGTTATGCGTGATTTTATCTGATATTATTACTATAGTATATACCTATATGAAGTATGTGAATTGTATAATGCTATTGTATCAAAGTTTTATGAAGTTGGTTTCAAAGTAAAATGTACTCTTTAAATGCATGTTTTTGCATGGTTGTCACAATTAGTGCATACTTGTACAAACACCATTCTTCTTCATCTTTTTACCCAAAGTGTAGGTGGTGGTGACTGGAGGATGTCTCTTAAAGTAAAGTACTTTGATTGCTTTCCCATGTTCAAGATAAGGGTTCCTTATGTTTCAAGGATTTCCTATATTATGTTTTATTCTAAGTATATGTAATAGCTTTGATATTATGTTATAATAAAAAGGTTCGTGTCCCTATTAAATTCTAAAATGTCGACTCTAAGATGGCAAATGAGACTTAGAGTCGAACTATGTATTATGACTTATATTTTATATATAATGAAAGTGATGTGCTAGTATATGATGTACTATGAAAGTTTTAAATTTTCCGCTAAATTTACTATGATAATGCGATGAATGATAAATATGAGCTTGTAAAAGACCTCCGAGAGATCAACTATGCCATGTTACTTCTAGGGGGTACTCCCTAGTCGTGACAGGATAACCCCGTTGCTAACTCTTGCATCCTCTAACGCATCTCATCATCTACTAATGAGGCCCACCTGGCTTACTCTAGCTCTGTACACTCCCTCTTTCTTACACTAGCCTTATCACTGGATATAGTGGTGCGGCCGGAACGGTGCCTCTTTCCACGAGCACGTGGCTTGGGGTGTGGCTTCAGAGGTACCTTGAATAAGGCCTCAAGCACAGTGTCCTAAGCTAGGTCTGTGGTGGCAATCTCTAGCTCAGCCCCCTGCATCTCAAAGATTGCATCAACATCGACTCGTAAGCTCTCCAGCTAAGTCTCGATGGCAGTAATTACAGTGGCAGAGGTTGGTCTTTCTAGAACACGCCATTCAAATTGATCAAGGCGTTTATGCACCGTCTAAATTTGCTGCTCATCTTTCTTGGTCACCCGCTTCTCTATGGGGTCCTCTGTATTTGCTATGGAATTCTGCATCCATGGATGAATATGATGGAGCAGAGTGTCCATTGTCGCCTCTACCTTCAGGATTCTAGCTAGAGAAATCACTACTGCAGTAGGTGGTTTAGATTTTGACGAGCTGGGGTTATGCTATATTTATGAAAAAGGGAGGTGGGAGAGTGGTTGCTAAACTCTGGTATGGAAATGTCATCCCCTTGGTCTATCTCCAACATTTTTGCCATGTTTTTCCTCAAAGAAGGAACGTCAACCTGGGGCACTCTGCGGGGTGCTGCCACATTGTCCTTATCCTTGACGAGACCTATATCTAATGTCCCTGTCGACTAGAGAAGTGCGACACAATTTCATATTGGCATTGCAGTATCCCTGTAAATATGAAAAATCAAACATCGAAAGGGGTAAGTGGTGGAGGTATAAACAACATGTCATGTATCTCCGCCAACATTATCCTGGTGAAGTCGATCTCTAGCCATACTACACGAGCTGCCAACATTATTGACCTATTCCATGTGAGGATGTTATCAGCCTGAGTAGGTGACACCCTATTTTGAAACAACATCCAGAAGAATTTGGCCACAAAACTCAGTGTGGACTTCCGGATGCTTACTCGGGGTGCTATGATCCAATTAGCTCGCTCCACATCTGTCTCTATATGTTGACCAAACCACATTTTTAACGCCTGTCTCTTCTCTATCTTCGCTGAAACTCACAACTCTAGAAACTTACGCACTGAAGTACTTTTACTCCACTGTGAACCTGTGAAGGGGCCAACAAGAATCGGCGGATGGTGGCTTCTAATATGTCGACCCTGCAGTCCCGGACTAGTGTAGATGTGAGAGGTTGTTGTTGGTTGGTTTTTCAATGTTATCGATGGATCCCCGAATAGTGAAAGGAAAAAAGGTATAGAACTCCTGGACGATCTCATCATTCTATGCTCCCATGTCTGGACCCGCCAAGTCGCACTTGTGAATATTAAAGAGTGCGTGCATCTCTAGAATTGAATGTAGACTCCCTGTAAAGAATCGATGTTCCTCAGTAACCAATTGGGTCATCACCCTTTTTTCATTTATCATTTTGGCCTCTCTATTCACTTTTAATTGACCCTCATTACACAATATGTTTGTCTCATCTACAATCGGAATGGGGTTATCTATTCGGGGTGTAAGTGTAGCTCTCGAGCTAGTGACCTCATTAGACGAGGCCTTTTGTTCTTGACCCCCTTGATTGGTGGTTCCCTAAGACTTTGAATCGCAGGAAGTGGCCGACTTGGACCCTGAAGTATGCGTCGACCCTAATCCTGAAGTTTTGGCAGACTAGGAGCCAGATGTTGAGCCGCCTTCTAAATTGGAAACAGCCTCGCTTGGTGAGTTCATTAGTGTGGCTCCTCATCAGACTAGGAGGCAATTACTACGTCGGGGTTCACCATATGACGGGTGCCCCTTGTGGATCGGCATGATGATTGTGGTGTTTGACTGACTGAAGGAACATAGGATGGAACCTGTTTTGTGTTGGTGTCTTCATCGATCAGCAGATAAGACGAGGAGAACGAATTGGATTTGTCGCTCTTGGTGAAGATTGTTTTTATCTTTAAGACCACTGTACTCGTGGAACGATTGTTAGTACCCTAGAAGATTAAAGACACCCTCGAATAACAACACAAAAAAACAAAACATGAAAATAAAAATACAAATTTTGACTGCAGAATTAGGTTGACAAGACCAATCCATGGTCCATACAGTGAAATATGATTCGTAGAACTCGTCCGTGTTTTGGATGGGTAAAAACAGCCCCTTTGATGGAAATGACTGATGTATAGAATGGCTTGTTGATAATCGTAGTACATATCCGTCATTTGACACTTAAGATTATTTTTTTTGGCATGGAAAGGATGGACCTAATCGATAGCCCGTCTATAGAATGACGATCCTTACACGGGGTCTCGTACTTGACGCCTATGATGGATTTCAGCCCCCTTTCAATTTCAACTTCCGATTTTATTTAGTGAACCATTTTAACATCAATCAGTTCTAAACTTCATTCTTGACACATCATATTCTAGTTCCTCGTTCCTAAGGTTTGGATTTCGTAAGTTTTACCAACCCAATGAATAAGGTGTGGAACCCAAGGTCAGAAATTATGTGGAAACTTCAAAACACAACCTTTTGGGTGGTTAAAGCGCTACACAACCACTATCTATCATCCTAAGGGAAGTAACTACCTGACTTTTAACATGAAAAGTTAATCAATTTATTCCAAAAGGTCCAGATCACTCTCAAGACTTCCTATATTCAACTATGAACGCGAATTTGAAGTGAGGGGAAGTAACATAACCTTATAAGTGATGTTGAGTGTTGTGGATGTGTGCCTACAGTGATGTGTAACCCAAAGAAGTAGCCAAATTTTTTCAAACCCGATAATAGGACGATTGGAGGATGAAGAAAGAGGGGGTTTGGGAGAGAAATGGTGGGATTTGGGAAAAGTGAGGGGGGCAAATTTTGGGCGATGCGGAGATTAATTTGGGAGTGATTTAGGGAGGAATTTGATGGGGTGAAATGGTTATGATAAGAGTTTTTAAATAACTTGGAAAAAAGTTAAGAATTTGAAATATTTGGAGTTTTTATATACCTGTCCGAGTTGGGTCGGTTTAGTGGAAGCTTGATCTACGAGACCCCATCGACGGTCCGTTGATTGGGACCATCAATAACTCTTAAACTTTGAAAAAATTTGAGGCTTACCTGGCATCTACAGATACTATTGATGGGCCATCGATTGAACGACAGACCACCGATGGGTATGTAGACCTCAACACCACAACATTTTCTGCAAATTTCTAATTTTTCCTAACGCACACTTTACACCAATTAGGCCATTCTTTCTATAGTTTTTTTGGACACTTTTTAAACAGACCCTATTTTAATCTCTAGACAACACTAACTCACACAGAAAATTAAAAAATGAAACGGTTAAAGCAACTAATCAAAACAACTACTCTTTCTACATGGAAAACAAAACCTATTTTTAAATAGAGGGTACACCTTGAGTTGCCTCCCAAGCAGCGCTTGATTTAATATTGCGGCACGACACAGACTCCATGATTAATTAGATTTCATAAAGGTGTTAGGCCTCAACCACTTCATAAACACTCTCTGCACGCCCTAGATAGATCATTATCCTTTGTCCAATTACTGTGAACCTTTCGTCTTCCTTGTTCTCTAGCTCAACTGCCCCATCTGCGAACACTTTTGTGATGAGAAATGGCCCTGTCCATTTGGACTTGAGTTTGCTCGGAAATAAGCGCAACCTGGACTTGAATAGAAGCACACGATCACCAATTGCAAATTCTCTATGTTCAATTTATTGGTCATGATACTTCTTCATCTTGACTTTGTATATGGCTTAACATTCATAGGCTTTTAGGCGAAACTCATCAAGCACATTCAACTCATTTAGCCCCTGTTCTAACACTCTGGTCCAATCTAAGTTCAGTCTCTTCATTGCCCACGTTGTCTAATGCTCTAGCTCGACCGGTAAGTGACAAGCCTTCCCATTTACAAGGTTGGATGGAGAAATACCTATGGGGTTTTGTATTCAGTGTGGTAGGCCTAAAGATCATCATCTTGATTCCATGACCAATCCTTTATATTGGCATTTACAATTTTCACAAGAATCTGCTTGATCTCCGGATTGGACACTTTTACTTCCTCGCTACTCTGTGAGTGTTAAGGAGTTGCCACGTTGAGGTGAACACCATATTTATCCAGCATCCCTCTAAAGAATTAATTACAAAAATTTAGAGCCGTCGTTGCTTATAATGGCCCAAGGCGACCACTCTGGAGAAGATATTCTTCTTCAGAAATGCGGTGACACTCTTCACTTTATTGTTGGAGAGCATAATTGCGTCCACCCTTTTAGACAGATAGTCAACCGCTAGAAGAATATACTTTACCCATGAGAATTGATAAATAGTCCCATGAAGTCAATGCCCGATACATCAAATAGCTTAATCACCATAATGGGGTTCATCGCACCTATCACATGATTTGGCAAAGTCATGAGCATCTTGGTGAATAGTGGGCCAGTAGTACCCACACTACAAGATCTTATGCGTAATTTAAATACCACTATGGTGCTAACCAACAGGCGAAGAATGACATGACTCCAGAACACTTAACATTTCAACCTAAGGTACACAGTGAAAAATGATCCCCCTCTAGAGAATTTCACCCCTCACCTTGGTCCGGCTACGTTTATACAATTACTTACCCTTACCATTATCTCGTATTAGACATCATAATCAATGTATGCATTAGTTAATACTTTGCACCAACGGACACTAGCCTATCAGGTAGTATCACACTAAATATATGTTGATAATTCTTTTCCTATTAACTACCTTCTTTGTACGACAAGAACAAAAAAGAAGACTTCAATCCTTGGCCAATATTAATAAGAGATCTAAACAAAAGAATTAACAATGTATGCAAAAACACTATTCGGGAATTGTTTAATTACAAGTCATACTTTATTAATTACCCATGTTTCCCATGACTCTAGTTGTAGATTTAGTTAACCATGTTAGCAATATCACAATTCATATTTTTAGAAGAATAAATCATGCACTTACTTAGCAAGAAGAATAAACCCAAAAATTGCACTTGAAATTGCACGCAAAAGCTTTAAAACCAAATAAGGAAATCAATTAATTGATAAAGTTGAAAAAATTAATATCCAATACAAATAAAAGTACAAGGGTATTAATAGCTAACCGCCAAAATGAGGTTTAAATCCTTATTTATAGAAAAAAAAGTACTAATGAAAAAGGAATTCAAATAAGGAAAAATTTGTTCAGGTGCGCCACTTCAATCGACAGTCTGTGGTTTGAGTCCGTTCGTCATGACATAGAAAATATATGGTTCTCCCTTATGGTACCCTCTGTGGATCAATTGCGGACCAATAGTATGGTCCGTCGATCCATCATTGGTCCGTGGGTGCTCTTTCATAGCTCCATACTTAGAATCTTCAAATACAGGTATTGGAACCCTTTCCGAATCAAACAAAGATTCACCAGTACATGCAGTCAATCAATCAACGGACCGTCAATGCCACTCGCGGTACCACAATTTGTTAGACTTCCATGATTTTCCTCCCATGCCTAAGTTTATCATCTACGATCACCACCTTTGTTGGTTAAAATGAACGACAGACCGTCGATTGCCTCAGTAGGTCTGTTCTGCACTTTTTTCAGTTGTCTTCTTTTCTTTATACCTGAACATCTTCCCTATTAAACAAGACATAAAACCTGTTAAAACAAAAATAAAACAGCTCTAGACAAACCCAAATCTTAAGTGAAATGCATTAGAAATATTGTGCAATCACAGTAAATCGGAGGCCTTAGACTAGCCCTTAACATACATCATGACATATCATAGGGAGAGAAAATGCGGAAAAATTAAAATTTAATAATATGAAGTATACTTATGCTTCTTATTTATCATATGAAGTTTACGTAGTCTTCTCGTTAATGAACTATACATTGACTTCTCATTTATCAACAAAGACAATTCATTTAAGTAGTCTAACATTATGTCACATATACCATCTAAAAGAGAATTACAAATTTTTGCATATCCCTTACACTAGTACAATATGCCATATATAGGGTTACAACAATGTCATAATATAAAGAAAGAACAATTGTCTTAGACATAGTCAAACTACTAAGATTGAAAAGTGGCATCATCCTTGGACTTGAGGACACACCAACAACTTGGGAAAAGATCCAATTCTTCCTTGCAAAGGTCCTTCAAAGCCCTTCAATGGCCCGAACCTACATTATTATAGAAATATAAATAATATGGGTTAGTACAAACCACATGTACAAGGTATGGAAACATATGAAATTAAAACCTTTGAAGGCGTGCACAAAAGCAACCTTTTCTTTAAAAACATGCTAAGTCATTTAAAGCCTTTATGCACATACAAGAGCATATACAAATCATTGATCACTAAAACATCAAGGCATGTTCATATATACAAGAATAATATCATCATAAAGTCATATGATTATTTCATGTTCTAGAGTTCGTATAATCAAAGCACACCAGACCCTTACTCACAATCCCATCCCAAGCCTACAAGTGCAACACTCATGTGAAGCCCAATTACCCCATATAATCAAGTAAATCGAAGAAGAAACTATAAGTAATGCCTTTTACTTCATAGAACATAACATCATTTGTAGTAATCATCATATATCAATTTAGACCAATATCATATTCATCAAATGAAACCAACATCATATAGAACTAATATTATACAATTCATTATAACATAAGTGCATAACAATATCCTCATAGGACTCCTCTCAAGGCCAAATTGTGCAATTATAGGTAAAGTCTCATACCTTTAGCTATGCTAAGTAGTACCCTTTCAGTCATCCTACTTAGTATCCATCTTTAATACTTCCTTTCATTCATTTTACTTTTAGGAACAATCCCCATAACCAAAAATAGATCATGTGAGATAAACGTGGCATCTGGGGTCATGAACGGTAGAACGACAAAATCAACATAGCATTCTAGGTGAATCCACTAGCTACTTTTTCTATGGGGGCACATAGTTAAGGAACTAGGAGTTTGCTAGAAGCTCATATATTCACATTTGCATGGTAGTATCCATCTCATGAGAACATTGGTAAACCTACCTTTGCCTTTGAGAAGGGGAACGTCTCATATAAAGGTCGCTCGTGCTAAGCTAAATTCCCTTTTTGAAATATCTTTAAGCATTTCTTAATCATCAATGCTTAATATAGGTAATTACAGACTAACCCCTTGTATAATCTTGATTATAGCTCGTTAGGCTAGAATTTGAACTTCCTTTAACCACAACCCAACATTAGTGAGATCCTCACATCGTAGTCATAATAATAAGGCACACAAGAGAATCACTTTCAACC
Organism: Solanum pennellii; assembly: GCF_001406875.1. Classification (NCBI taxonomy): domain Eukaryota; kingdom Viridiplantae; phylum Streptophyta; class Magnoliopsida; order Solanales; family Solanaceae; genus Solanum; species Solanum pennellii. The sequence goes on from NC_028640.1 coordinate 15,317,507, forward strand.
TTGCATCATCATAACCCTATCATTATCTCACATTCAATAGACCAACAAAATTGAAGTAGAGAAATCATAACATCCAAAAGTCTTACCCATAATTCCACCACATTCATCAAATAATACAATCATCATCATCATCATCATATAATATTAAATGAAGCAATAACACATTCTATCAATGTAATTCAATCCAATATCTGATTAAATCAATTTTAAAGACAACCTACAAAATTGGATGAAAACTATGATTTTAGACATCCTTGGAAACCAATTTTGAAGAGCCTCTTGGAGAAAAAGATTCCAAGAGTGAATAGCATCCATACCTAAAAAATCCTTGATGAATGATCGAAGAAAACTTCAGTCTTGAAGCCCTAATGAAGCTTTAACCTTGGTCTTCAATGGGAGTCTTTGGATAGAGAGAGAAAGTAGAAAGAAGTGGGAGTGAATTGGGTTTGGAAAATAATTGAGTGGTGGGTTAGTTTAATGACGTCTAACTCTATTATAGTCCCCAACTAAATTAATTAACCAATCCTTAATAATATATTAATTAAATAACTCATTAAATAATTTTCTTAACCTTTACTGAAATTAGACAGTGAACAAGGGTCCAATCGATGACTCCGTGTTGATGCCCCGTCAACCAGACCATGGACAGTATGGTCATGCGTGGTTTTGGTTAGAGACTTGGTTTTTGATCCTATTTGGAATTTTTATCCACCCATGAGTACCATCGACTGGCAATTGTCCCATCGACGGCTCGTCGTTTTCTATGTAATGACACACTTCCATTTGAAAGTTTTGGGGTCAAAATGTAGGGTCCTCCCCAACAACCATGCCAAACAACACAATAATCAAGAAGGATCCACAACTAAGAATTCAACCACCAGCAACAACCATTAAATAGAATACACCAACCAACAACCATGGTCAAGAACGCAATAATCAGCAACTATTGTCAAGAATGAAACAAGCATCATTCACATCTATGAAGGCAACAACGAGCATCAACCATTGAAAGGAATATAACAACCACGGGAAAGAATGCAAGGAAGAGCAACAGATAATGCCAATAAAAAAAGAATCCGATAAGATTGAGAAAAGGCTAGATGAGTGAAATATGTTATGTAAAAATTAAAAAAATATCTCTCTCTATCTATCTCTCTCTCTCTCTCTCTCTCTCTCTATATATATATATATATATATCTGTGTGTGTGTGTGTGTGTGTGTGTATGTATGTATGTATGTATGTATGTATATATATATTTGTATCATTGTAACTATATTATCTCCTATTGCCACCATGTATGCCTTCGATTAGAATCTGCAGAGTAAGACTTAGATCCCCTCGATAAAAATATAGCAATCACTGGACAAGACTACATTTCTAGTGCAGCTACATTTCAAGAAAAAGTGTAATGCTTGACTGCTCTACTTTCAATTTTACCAATAGCTACTGCCCAAAGAAGGTGACAATCTGCAACCACCTCATCACCATTTGTTGCAGCGTTATCCAACATTCCCACTACCCCAACATATTTCACGATTTTCCCAGCAACTGAAACACCAAGTTAGCTAACATCTAACCACAATGAACTCGAAGTGAGACTTACTTCCTAAATACATGAAAGGATACGACTTTTCTATTTAAAAATTCTCTATCCCATGTTTAACAATAAATAGATAATACTCTAACACCAATAATTTTCTTTATGAAGTGATTTTTTTTTAAATCATGCCCCGTTTCACATTCCCCATTTCAAAGAACTAGAAGACATGTCAAGCATGAATCATAGAAACACAATTTTTTTGTTGAAATCTCAATATAAAGAACACAACTACATTGTGGTATGATAGTTTGTTTTAAAACTTCTTGTTCTCCTCAAGTTCGATGCCATGAAATAGAGGACTTCTAATGGTATGAAAATCTTATCTAGTCTCATGAAAAACACCATGTCTTGGTTGAATCTCCATCTCAATCAATCAGGAATCTAAGATAGTCGAATCACCATCACCTCTATGTATTTCACTCGGCACATCATCAATATCATTGCCAATCACACTACCTTGAACTGAAACACCATAGAGACATCATCATTAGTAGAACTCATTTCATCACTTTCCACATCATAATTTTGCATCTCTGGGACATCATATATATGTCTATCTTGAAATTTGTGCGCAATTTGCCGATTTCTTCCTAATTTTGGATCAACTATGTAAAAACCTGCTTCACATTTGTAGCTACCACATATGAATCATGTTCATACCAACATATTTTAGAGAACTTTGGAGAATTTGTCCATCCTTTGTCTAGGATAAACTGCTACATGTATAATCACATAATAATTATATGTTATAAAATGGTCAAGTATTTATCGTCAATTTTTTGAAATTGAACTTTTCAATTCTTGAAGTTGTGTATAGACAATTTAAGGTTCAAGTCAAAACATATAGTTCCTTTTCACAAACCAATATTTAAGCTCAATGGTGAACGAACATCATACAATCAGAATAACGCATGATAACTCATACTCAAACTATGAAATCACTCCTAGACAATTTGTCGGACATGCTGTAGGCGTCCTATTCTATGCTTGGTTTCAACACTAATGAGTAGTCAAAGCACCCATAATGTTGGAAATTATAGTTCACTGATCAGAGTGATAATGACAATAATACCTACTGACAAACCATGTCACTAATAAAAAAACACAATTCACATCAATTGCACAAAATATGGTCCAAAGGGGAACAGAGAATGGGTATAACACTAAGTAACAGTTAGAGGAAGGATAGGTTCTTACTTGAACACTAGCGGCGTTGAGGTATAGCCAAGAGCATCAGCTAAAACCGATACAAAGGAGTTTCGTTTGAAGGTGGAGAGCCGAGGACCACATATGTTATTCTTTTTTGATGAAAAATAATAGAAGTCAGGTGTTGGGTTTTATTGTAAAAAATTACAATGGATAATCTTATTAATTGGTGACTTTTATATATAGGAAAAATGGTCCGGTGGACCCATGTACTTGTACCAATTTGTATTGTTAATCATTTCTCTTACCTCTTTTGTCATCTGAACCCTTACACTCAATAAAACTAAATATATCATGTCACTATGACCATTGACCATGTTTATGTGGCATAAAAATAATTGTGTTGGAAAAAGAGTGAGACTACACACCTATTAAAGCGAGTGAACACCATATATAAATTTGAAAAATATTTAAGTTATAAAAAAATAAAAAATAAAATAAATTTTAAAAAGAAAAAAAACAATGTTCTTCAAACAGTCCACCTACTTTTTTAGTCATCCTATCCTTCCTCTACCCTTTTTTTCTTTCTTCCATCTACTTTTAGGAAATTAAATTTATTTTGTTGTTTGGAAATCCAAGAGTATATTAAATGAACTCTTCGATGTTTGCTACCCTTTCTAGTTAAATAGAAGAATTATGATGCTCATTTTACCCTTTTTTTGTCGGTTGTTTAATACATTCTTAGATGTGTGACAATCTCTTATTGACATATATTGAGAAATTGAATTTTAACTGAGGACTTTTACAGTTTTTGGATTGAGGCGGCGGGAGCCTTCTAACATGTTGGTACGCCGGAGGTAGTGAGGAGTTTCTTGGCGTTCTGATACGCCGGAGAGATTGGAGACCATAGGGGGTCTGTAGTTGTTTGAAGCGGTCGACGATGGTTCACAAAAATTTGTTATTGTGAGGGGCGAGGAGTTGGTGCGGCGGCTTAGGGTTTCTAGATTTGTGGAGGTCGGAGAAAGAGAAAGAAAAATTGTGAAGGTCCGCGATGAAGATTGAGGCTGGTGAGGGAGAAAGCATTTGTGGTCTAGCCGACAAGAGGAGCAGCAAAAACATCGACTTTCTCCGGCTGGCCCTTTTCATGGTGAAAATGGGAATATGATGTGAGGAGATCCAAAGTTTTAATCTAAAAGAGTAATAAATTTTAAAATTTAATATGACAAAATTATATCATAACATTATGATTTTTCTTTTGTCAAAAAAGAAATTATTATAAAAGTAAATAATGATGTAGCAAATTTTATCTGACATGGAGTGTTACATCAGCGCGATTGAGAGTCACCATGAGTTGAAAGGTTTCAAAATATTGTTTAGATTGAGTTTAGATTGATTTAGGGTCCCATATAACAAATAGGAAAGTAAAAGGACTCACAATATAAATGCTTGCAAATACAAGGATCTATCAGACCATTTCGAAGAACTTAGTTTCCCTTTGGTTTTTAAAAACATGATTTGTCTCAAATAAAGTCATCCATTTTATACCATGACATGAAGATTACCATATTTATCGACTTAGATCGTCTAACACACACCAAAATCTTTTATTTTTTTAAAGAACTTTTAGATTCGCACCCAATTGGGTGACTCGTGAGAAATTTCCTCCTCACAAAAGAAGGTGCACCTTTGGAGTGTCTTGCATCCAAATGACCTCGTTATTTTGACAACATCAAAAAATTGGAAACTCAATAGCATCAAACAAACTTATTTTCGTAAAATCAACAATTTGATGCCACGTTTTGGCTAGGCGTCCATATAGCTATTAAGTTATTAATCTTTCATTTTTTCTATAAACTCACTTCTCCCATTTATATGTGCTCTTCTCAATTTTTCATATATAAACACGACAGATTTTTATATATAAATCATACGCCCCACATTTAAGGATTACACTCGGCATGTGTTATGTAAATCGTCATGTCCCATACCCACACCTTTCAATGTTTTTAAAATACATTTTAACTAGAACCTTAATGGGTAACTCGCAAGAAATTTCATCTTCATAAATGAAGTTGCACCTTTGGAGTGCCCGACATCCAAATGGCCACATAATATTGACAACTGCAAATAATTGGAAACTCAATGGCATCAAACAATCTTATTTTCGTCAAATCAACATTTTGGGGCCACGTTGTGGCTAGGCGTCCTTATAATTGTTATGTTATTCATCCTTCATTTTCTATGTGAACTCACTCCTAGACGATTTCCCTTCTCGATTTTTATATTTAAACATGATACATTTTTTATATAAATCATATGCCCCACTTTTAATGACATATACTCGTCATGTGCTATGTAAATCGTCTTGTCCCATGCCCACACCTTTTAATGTTTTAAATAACCTTTTAACTGACACTCAAACGGGTAAATCTCAATTAACTTCCTCCTCACAAAAGAAGTTGCACCTTTGGAGTGACTTGTATCCAAATGGCCTTGTAAGTTTGAAAACATCAAAAAATTTGAAACTCGTAAAACAATCTTATTTTTGTCAAATAAACATTTTGGTGCCACATTGTTGCTAGGCGTCCTTATAACTATTAACTTATTCATCCATCATTTTTTCTATGAACTCAGTCCTCCCATTTCGACGAGCTCCTTCTTGATTCTTTTATATATAAACACGACCAATTTTTATATATTAACCATATGCCCCACTTATAAGGACTTACACTCGTCTTGTGCTATATAAAACATCTTGTCCCACGCCGGCACCTTTTAATACATTAACAGATACTTTTTTCGGGAAATAAGTTATTCGAGGATGAGTTATCCGGTGTATTTTATCCCAATCAAACATGGAATCAGCTCATCCAAATATTAATTTCAGCATTAGATATTTTATGTGGGAATTGGTGAGTCAAAAGATAATTATACCAAGATAATTAAGTATATTTTTAAAATGTTACTTTTTAGGTTTTAGACGTTAATTGACTAATTGGAGTGTAGTGATTCTTTTTATTTCTTTTGTTATTCATTTTTTGTATATTAATGTTTTGAATAACCTTTTAACATAAATATATTAATTAGTTGCTCCGAGAAAAAAATACAGTACAGGTTCCAAACAACTTCTTGTCATCATCTGTTTTTTGGGTATCACTTATAACTCTAACAAATCGTTGATTCCCACAAAAAAACTGAACCATCTTTGCTGTAAAAAGAATGTTTTGGCATTCATGTTTTTAATTTCTTCCTCTAAACTACCAATCCCAAAGTGAAGTAGGATTCAAAATCTGATTGAAGGCACAAACTAGGTATGAACGATTTCAATTTCTCTTTGTTTGAACAATTTCGAGTACATATATCATCAAGAAATGAAAACTGACATACAAAGTTGGACATCTTTATTTGTGTATGTAAAACATTCATTTATTCTAATGTTTTTTCTGAAGTATCATAAATTTTTATACAAACAATTTCTCTCTCTTTGCTTTCGAGTTAACTTTTTGTTAATCTTCTCCTTGTCTTTTACAAGTTGTAAGGCATTTGGAATAGTTTCAGTTTTCTTTTCTAGCCTGCGTGGTTCAACTATTGACTTGATGTTTGTATTCTCGAAAAGGCTTAAAAGATTTCAAATAGTTCACCAATGTCACTGTCACCTAGAGGACGTATCGATAGGCAAAAGATACTTGCTGGGAAAACTATTTTAGCTACTTAATCAATCGATGTATCAAATATATGTACTCGGACTACTAACATAGGTAACAGAACTTCTTATACTAATAAATATATATCTATATGATAGATACTTTCTAGCTAGATTTGAAGTAAAAATTTAAACAAACAATGATTTCATTTATGTTAAACTTTAACCATACAGTTCCTAATTGTAATCTTCAAACTCGTTGAGGCTTGTATGAGTTCTAGTTTTGCACTATTTATATATCGAATGCAAGAAAGACTATGAGTCTTGTATGAGTCTCTTCGTAGTCTTATACGATGTGTCAAGTCTATGGGATGCTCTCCGGTGTGAGGCATCTAGAGAAAACAGTAATTAGATTTATCTTTGAACTAGAACCTTTCTGGAAAGACATGAAAAACAGAGTGGTCAAATGTGCACCTCTATCAAAAATGATACACACTAGCACTCCTTACAGTCAAATTATCTCCTGAATATATAATTTGGCATCATTCTCTTCTGAATAGGTAGTATTTACCGGTAAGAAATGGGTTGATTTAGTCATGTGTTCTTTAATCACCCAAATCGAATCATGCTGCTTGCGAGATCAGTTCAAGACATTAATGAAATCCATAGTAATTAGTTCAAGATATTAATGAAACCCATAGTAATTATCTCCCACTTACATTCTGAATGATCTATATTTTAGCCATACCCTCAAGCCTTTTGTACTCTACGTTGATTTATCGGCCATTTGGATAGTTAGCCACAAAATTTGTCATACACCTCTTCATTCTACTCCGCTAACAGACTTCTCCCATGTCATGATACATTATTGTGAAACAACGATGGATTGAATCTCATGAACTATGAGCTTTTTCCATGATCCTCTTTTATAGTTAATCTACACATAGTAAACACATTATAGGTACCTTGAAATCTCAACACGTCACCGCTCCCTCTTATAGTTGACCTACACTTGGTCTTGCTTCTCTTTCACTTCAGACACTAGTGATGATTTAGCTCCATTCATCACTACAAGTAAAAATTCATTGTAATTCAATAGATGGCTTAAAATCGGGAAAGTATATGAACTTCCTATGCCAATTCTTTCGTGCCTTCCTCTACATGGAACGTACTACCCATATATAGCCTGCTCAATGAATTAGCAACAACATAAGACTTACATGGGTGATAGAGAATGTGTATCTAACAATCCTTGAGCATCTCCAACCACCTTCTATGTTTGAGATTAAGATCTTTCTAATTTAAAACATATTGAAAAATGGAGGGATCGGTGAAAACATCTTGATGAAAAACATAGAGATAATGACGTTATATATTTACTGCGAATACTACCGCTGCCAACTCAAGATAATGATGTCACTAATTATTCTCGTCAATCTTAAGCTTTTGGGTCGCATAAGTTATAAATTTATCATTATACATGAATACACAACCAAGTCCAACTTCGTATGCATCACAATAAATAAAAAAGGCTTGCATATCTTCTGGTAAGGTCAAAAGTACGGTCGTAGACAACCATGTTTTCAATTAATGAATGATTTTCTCATAGGCTTAAAACTATTGCAACTTAACTGTCTTCTGTGCCAACTTTGTCAATGGGGAAAAATAGATGAAAACCCCTCAAAGAACCTTCTACATAAACTAGACAATTTCATGACTCCTTATAGAAATAGGAGATGTTGGCATGTGCAAGTTCCACATAACTTCAATATTTTGAGTGTTAACTCAAATCATATCACCAAACACAATGTGTCTGAAGAAGGCAATAAACATAAGTAAAAACTCACACTTAGAAAATTTGGAATACAACTCCTTATCTTTCAGATTTTGGAGGATTATTTTAAGATGACTTGCATGATCCTCCTCACTGCTCGAATAAATAAGGACGTCACAAATAAACACGATAACAAACATTTCAATACATGGATTTACCATTATTTTCTGAAGGTCAATGAATGTTGTAGGTGGATTTGTCAAGCCAAAAGAAAGAACAAAAAACTCATAGTTACCATAACAGGCCCTGAATGCCATCTTCAGGATCTCACTTTCTCTTACTCTCAAATGATGCTAGCCATATGTTAGGTCTATCTTAGACAAAAAAGTGGAACCCTGATGTTCATAAAAAAGATATTTAATTCTTAGAAGGGGATACTTATTTTTTGTAGTTACCTTGTTTAACTGGAGGAAATCTATGCATTACCTAAGAGAATCATCTGGCAGAAATTTATGCACTACCTAAGAGAATCGTCTTTCTTGAACACAAATAAGACCGGTCGCCCCAACATAAGACACTATGTCAAATAAATCCTTTGTCAAGAAGATATTCCAACTGCTTTTTTAGCTCATTTAACTCCGCTGGAGCCAATATGTATGGTTGAATAGATATAGGTCGAGTATCAAGAAGAATATCTATGTCGAAGTTGATTTCTTTCTTAGGAGGGACTCTAGAAAGATCATATGGATAGACTTGTCAAATCTTACTCGCCACTGGAAGCGACTGAATAGGTGGTGTTTTATACTTAAGTTACTAACTCTGACTAACTGATAGATGCACTACTTAGAGACTAACTTATTGGACTTAAGATATCAAAGCAAATGACTGTTAGGCACTACTAAATTACGCCGCTCTAGAAAAATCTCATTAGGAAGCTTGAAATTTACTACTAAACTTCTAGAATCTACTAAGATATACGAAGCTTGAAGTTCGTTCATACCTAGAATAACATCAAATTCCACCATGTCTAGCTATATGAAGTAAGTCATGGTGTCCTAGTGATTTATAGAGATAAAACAAGCATAATAAAATCTCTTGGCTATAAATGACTCACCGACATATGTGGAAACACTGAAGGGCTTTAAAAGTCGTTCATAAATAATATCGAACCTCATAGTTATACATGGAGTCACAAAATATAGACTCGCACCTGGATCGAGTAATTCATATACATAAAAAAAATAAAGACTTTGATTATGCTAGTGATATCATTTGGTGAATTATCCTCCTCTTGGAGACAGGGGATACCATAACGACGATTTGCTCCTTTGCATATCCCTGAAATGGCTACTCTAGGTGCAGCTCTGCTTGAGCTACTGAAGAGGATTGGGTTCTATCTACCTGTTCTTACAGAACTCTCTCATAAAGTGACCTGTATGAAAACACTTGAACCAACCATTGTATCCATCATAACAGACTTCTTGGTTTTTCTTACCACACATAGCACATGTAGGGTCTAGTTGGCCCCTTGTGTCACACTACCCCAAGACTGAGTAGGTTGATATCTCAAGTTCTATAAATTTTGATTTCTTGAATGACCTCTGTTCCTTATAAAATTGCATTAGTTGTTTAAGGGGTTGGCCTAGTTGGCATTTTTTTTGAAGAAATGCATTGTTTGCATTTCATGCCTTATGCTATGAGGACTCATTACCCGTTTTCATTGCCCTGTTGCTGCGGAAATCATCCCTATCCTTGAACTTGTCTTCCAAAACTTAATACACATGGATCATAAGCCTTGATATATGTATGCACCCTTTAAACATAGGAACCTTATCCTCTTTGATTGACAAGAATGATAGTCCAAACACAAATAGACTGATCATGCTCCTCATATAAGCACAATCATTGAAGTATAATGGGACAGTTGAGGTTGTGTTACAAAATTTTGTCATATTTAATGCTTGAAAAAGTAAGAATTAATACTAGAATAAGGTGTATTTAGGTGTATATAATACGTTTACTAGTTTTTTTAACAGATGAAAACTATGAAAAGTGAAAGAAGGGAGATATAAAGAACAAGTCCGCTAAGTTGAACTTAATGAATTAAGGACCACAGAAAACCTCACAAGCCTTGGTTTTAATTATGTACCGTGGTGCAAGTAATGGCTTGGAATTAGTTAAGAGGCTAAGGGAAATTTCAAAGTGATGGGGAATGGGAACCTATACAGGTTGTAGTCACCATGACCACCTTTTGTGTTGATCATGGTTCTGATCCAATGTGCTAGCATTTCATCAAAAGTGCGGGAAATTCCAATTGAAGATCACAAAAAACCTCACTGACCGTGGTCCCTGTGAATGTCCGTGATATGCTTAGTGCCTTTTCAAGTTTGCAAAAATTGAAGACATAAACATGGGAAATTTCATGTGAAGTCCATAGACAACTTTACGGATCATATCTCTTTGACGTTCAATAATGTTTTCCCTAAAATCTTGTCCAGTTTCAAGTATTGAAGACTTGATGTTGGGGAAAGATCCAAATAATTACCACGGAGGGCTTCACGGATTGTTAGGTCCTTGACAAATCTTAAAACTATCTGTGAAGCTGCCCGAATTTTAGTCCTACTTCGAGGAGGAATACTTTTTGAATTTTTTTTAATTGTGGCTCATTTTTAATGTTTTAATCGTAGCTAATATTGATCAACGGACATGTTTTCCATTAGTCTTAGTATTCGACTTTCAATATTTAACATTGAAATCAGTTCGATGTTTTGACCACAATTATTGAATAATTAAAGCGACATGTTGATTTGAATATTTTCTTAAGTCTTTTCTATCGTGGTTTAATTCAATATCTCTGATTGTTTACATGAAACCATGAAGGGCTAAGTACCATGACTAGGTTCATTTGATGCATTACATAATTTTAACTATAATTTGGTAAAATGAGTGACATGTAGTCTATGGTTATAATATGTAGTTTAGATTTGATTATCCTTGTAAAATGATGAGTGCATGTATTAGATTGATCCTATATTCGGCATTTGTTCTAAAAAAAAATACGAGTTAAAAAAAAACTGCACTAACCTGTCAAATTGAAGTTAAAGTTTTAGTTCAAGAGAAAGAAACTTTAACATAAAACCTTTGTAAGCGAAGGTCAATATTAGTAACACTCTAGGGCTGAAAGGACGTGAGAAAAACTTGTCTGATTAGACTAAGAAGTTTCATATGAAATTAACTCGCATAAATGTTGTAAACATTGAATTTCTTGAAACTCAATTATGAAAGAGAACAAGAACTAATGTTATGATTAACATAACCATGGTTTCTCTTAATCAAATGAATCAACTTTATCATGTTATATTCTATTATTTTTTTATCTAGATTTTTACTGCAAGTCTTAGTAACTATTACATCTAGACTAAAACAAATTTACTTTCCGTCATTGTTTGTTTAGGAGATAATAACGACATTCAAATAAATGCGACGTTGAATCCTTTTTATCAAAATTTTCTACGGGATTGGACTCAACTCAAGTTGATTTTGTAAATTGACATCGAGCGTTTAGACCTCTTAATTGAGGTGTGTGTTTGGACATATAAAATTTTTGCCCTGCTGCAAAGGAATTTCAATTTCGAAGTTATTTACTATATTTTATTCGATTTGTAACTATATTTTCAAATTTCAAGTCTTTCTCTTTGTCTGTATCTCTTGTTGAGTTTTATTGTGTATGTTGAATAGCAGAAGTAAGGGAGCCCCACTAGTCTCTAACGATCAAAAAATTGGAACAATTCACAAAATAGTTAACACGCAAGAACTTGAGACAGAGATTTGGATTTGAAGTAGAAGTACTCACAAGAGGTGTTCAGCCAAATGATTTGAACAACAAACCCAGAGAAGTTAATGAGAACATAGTAGTGGATGGAATCATTCCTCCCCAACACCAACCAATAGCTCCAAGGGGCAGAGCGTATCATCCAACTCACATGATGTGTGAAGAGGATGATGTAGATTTTGATGGAGATGGAGCCAAAAGAGCATTAGTTTTACTTGCATTACCTTAAGGTGTTAAGTTCACAATGACCATCACCATGATTCAATTATTAAATCTTAAAGTTATGTTTAGGAGGTTTCTTGTGACGATGAAAACCAGAACTTGATGAACATTGTGGAAATCTGCAAGTCATAAGAGATTCCTGGAGTTAACCAAACATTAACGAGACTAACGTGTTTCCACAATCTCGTACTAGAGAGACAACTAACTGGTTTAATAGAATACCAGACGACTACATTAGAATTTGTACTGAGCTGAAGAAAGCTTTCTTGGAACGATATTTTTAGAATCAATAGAGATGCAAATGAAATATAACATCAGTATGCATAAGCAGCTACCAGGAGAAAAAATGCTTGACACATATTTGAGATTCAGAAAAAAAATCTAAAGAAATTCCCTAACCATGATCTCACTAAGAGTCATATGAAACAAGATTTTTATAGATCATTAAACTATATCACTAAAACAATTGTTGATGTTGTATGTGGAGGATTATTCATCAGGAAGACATTCTCGAATAGAATGCAACTGTTAGATGAGATCACAAGAACAACAGGGCATGGTACACTAGAGATGCAGAGGTAGGGGATCTTTCGTAGACATTTGAACTTTCACTGGAATAAAGGAAGAGAGAAGAAGAAAGTGTCCAAGACATGACACATATGGATACCCAAATAGATATACTTAGGAAGCATCTGGTCTCTAAGTGTTAAAAGGATAACATGTATGAAGATCAGGACATCGATTTAGATGATAAGGCTAACTACCTAAGAAACAAAGGAGGTTTCTGGAATTATTACTTTGGAAACCAGGTTTATATTTTTTGAAGTATATGTTGGAACTATTCTAGGGAAGGACAATATGATAGGCCAATATATAGAGAGCATGAAATTGGAAGAACGGCAAAGGGTACGGGAATGATCGCACTTGTGTCCGAGATACTCCAAAAAGTTGAATTGACTAATGTATGGTTAAGATATGAGAGGTGACTTCTCGAGCATTAGTCAACTGGTGGACTCGGACACAACCTCCATCAAGAAAATTGAGCAGCAGTTACGGAAACTCTCAGCCTCAATAAGCCAAAGGAAAAATTGATCACTACTAAGTGACATAATAAAAAATCAAAAGAAGGATGGACAAAACATGGCCATCGCCACCAGGAGTGGTAAAATTCTTATTGACTCAATTTTTGAAGATTCTAAAATGAACAAGAATAGGAGCAAGATGGCAAAGCGGAGGATGAATATAAACACATAAATTACTTTGAGTATGCTCCATCATTAGAACAGTATGCGAGAAGAAAAGAGAAAGTGGTCGAGGGAAACATTCCTTTACAGGAGATCCCAAGACCACATCCTATTTTTCCTCAAAGGCTTAAATATAAATCTGAAGATAGGAAGTTTGAAAACATCATAACCACTCTAAAACAACATAAAGTGAAAATACCACATGTGCGGGCCTTGGAGAATATGTCAGGATACGCCAAGTCCATGAAATACTTCGTTACGATGAATAGATTTGTAAGTCTTGATTTAACTAACGATGTTCCTCATAGAAGTGCTATTTATACCGGACTTATGGTTTTTTCAAAAGGAAAATCCATGTGAATTCACTATATTTTGAACCATTGGATCAATAAGATTTATAGTCCTTGTGCGATCTAAGAGGCATTATCATCTTGATGCCATTAGAAATTTACAAGCAATTGGGGTTAGCAGTTCCAAGACCCATAAAAATGAGGTTAATGATGGAATATAGATCGTTGAAGCTGTGTGTTGGAATCTTATATGATTTTATTTTAAAGGAGGTGTTATATTCTAGAGAATGTACTCATGTAGCGAATAGTCTATTAAGTTTTAAGAATAGGTATTCAGGGTACATAGGCATCGCAATGCCAAATATTGAGTAATATTGCGCATATTAGAGAATATTGGCTTAAGGGTGTTAGCCAATTTCAATGAATTAAGATATACTTTGATGTTCAAATGCCTAAATTCAAGCTTGTTAATGAATTATGCCTGCAATAAAAACCCTAAGCTTAAATATTGATTCTCAACTTAACCAATTAGGTACGCGGCATCCAAGTGTCAAGCCTAGGTACCATAGCACATGATCATTGAAAATGATCATGTAGAGTAAGAAGTGCCCAAGGATATAGTGAGGATCATTGGGACAAATAAATTGGGCAGCAAGACATGTGCAAGCACATGTGCTAACCGGCCAAAAGACAAGCCCAACCAAATTTGGTTAGGGCGGTTAGGGGCAGGCGCACAATATAGCGCCAAGCCAATATGGGCATAGGCACGAGTTGGAATAAATTTAATGAATTTATTCTCCAAATATTTGCATGGGGTGTGCATACCAGATTTAAAACAAGAGCGCGAAATAATGATAAATGTGACCCAAGTGATGCAGAAACATTGAGTTTGTTTTCTAACAAAAATGTTCCTTTAGGAGCAAAGTAAACTAATCCAATCATTTTAGATGACAAGTCACTAAGTCAAGAACATGCGTACTTATTTGAAAATTGTGACGAGAATCAAGAATATATAAGGTACCTTAGTTTGAATATAGTATTTTTTTTGTATAATTAACTTTTAACATATTTTATTTATTATTTTGAAGAAAAAAGTACATATTGTGTAGAGATCATTAGAAAGAAGTTAAAAATCAATCACGAAGATCTAAATGGAAGGCCAAGAATCATTTTCAAAACTTATCTCAATCATTGGAACTCGTGATTTGCAAGAGGATGCGTCTGATTTTATAAAACAATTGTCTAGTGGACCAAATTCTATTGCAAAAAGATATTTTGGGTATCTCATCAATGGATATAGATTACATGTTAGGCAGCATGATGCAATGCGTAAAAAACAATATAGTGGTGTAACACTAATTGCCTCAACTAAAATCTTTGCAAGCTCAAATGATAAAAATCTGATTGCTGAAGATTTGACTTATTATGGCAGAATAGTTGGTATTGTTTAATTACACCATTACAGTCATTTCATGGTTGTTTTATTTAAGTGTGATTGGTATGAGGTTTAAAATGATTCTTATGGCCTTACTTATGTCTACTTTAACAAAAGATGCTCTCAGGAAAAGCCTTTTGTGATAGCATTTCAAGTACACCAATGCTTTTAGGTGAAACATCCAGGATGACTAAGTCTGCCCACTTTATCCCTGTGAAGTCTACTTACAGGGCCGGGGATTATGCGAGACTCTACATTGATTAGATTGTGAGGTGGTATGGGATTCGTTGGTCTATTATTTCGGATAGAGGAGATCCGTTTATTTCGCATTTCTGGAGATCCTTCTTGAAGATCATAGGCACACAGGTAAAGGTCAGTACTGCTTTCCATCCTCAAACAGATGTGCAGGAAGAGTACACCATTCAAACATTGGAGGACATGTTGAGGGCGTGTGTGATCGACTTCATAAGTAGTTGGGACGACCATCTACCATTCATAGAGTTCTCGTATTAAAACAACTATCACTCCATCATTGGGATAGCACTATTTGAGGAAATGTATTGTAGGAGGTGTAGGTGTCCAGTTAGGTTGTTCGAGATTGGACAATCATCAATTTGGGTCTAGAGATCATTCATGAGGCCTTAGAGAAGGTCAGGGTGATTAAGGACAGATTGGCTACTGCTTACAGTCGGAAGAAGTAATATGCATATAACAGGAAGCGGACCTTAGAGTTATATGTTTGTGACCATGTCTACTTTAATATATCACCCATGAAGGGGGTGATGAGGTTTGGCTAGAAGGGGAAGTTGAGTTCGTGGTACATTGGGCCATACAAGATCTACAGCGTGTGGTTGAGGTGTCCTATGAGTTTGCATTACCTCTGGAACTATCTTTTGTTCATCTAGTCTTTCATGCTTCTATGTTAAAGAAGTGCCTTGCTGATCCAAAATCAATTCTGCCTATTGAAAGTTTGGGAGTTGATGAAGAGTCATCCTTTGAGGAGGTTTTATTGAGATTTTAGATCGGCAGGTTAAACAACTGAGGAATAAAGAGGTTGCCGGAGTGAAGTATTGTGGAGGAACCATCTTGTTGAGGGTATTACGTCGGAGTCCAAGGCTGATAAAAGATCCCGCTATCCTCATCTTTTCGGCTCTTGAGGTTAGACTTCATACTCTTAAGTCTAAGTTTCCTTATCTCCTCTATTCTTTGTTGCTATTGCTTGACTATGTAAAGTACTTATGTTATGATATGATTTCCATGGTGCTAAATAATTAGAAGTGTCATTCGGGGACAAATGCTCCTAAAGGGGGGATAATGTAACAACCCAAAGATGATTATGCTAAGTAATACCTAAGTGTACCTAGAATACCTAGATTAGACCGGTTTTACACGTCTTGATGCACGTGGAACCACACCTCACAACCTATGCACCAGCCAAGCCGACCAACTTTGTGAGTTAGTTAATCTAGGCATGGTTTGGTCTAGCCATGTAGGGAACCCGAATTGAAGAGATTCACCCGGATGAGTTTTAACCGGACTTAAAAAGGGTAATCATAGGTTTGGAAGGTGTAAGGGTAAAATGGTATTTTTTAGTCTAAGATTAGAATTATGATTACCCTACATATTTAATTAATTAATTAATTAATTTAAGGAGTGACCAATTAGGGTAGGGTTGACCCGAATTGACTCATTTTCGCGAGAAGGGCTTCACCCGGGTTCGATCCTTGGTGGAAGCAATATTTAAGTTGAACTAATTGGTATTTAATTATTTGATTTAAATAAGGGAATTTTAGTCTTGTAACTTAAGACTTACAAAATCATATTTTTATTTAAAATAACAAAGAGTCCTACTTTGACTAAGTCCCTACCTAAACTTCCTACTCCTAAGCTTACTATGACATCTCTCCACTCTCATTCTCACGATTCTCCACTCTCATTCTCACGCTTAATTAACAGTAGAAGAGCAAAATAAGAAGTTCATCACAATTAAAGGACATGAAAGCTAAAACTCAAAAATAAAAACTAAACTAAAAACGAAAAGCAAAAACATTGTTCTTGCCGGATGGTGCTACAAGTTTGGTGGTGAGGCTTTGGTGTCGTGGGAGTTGGCTGTCCATTGGAGCAGGTTTTGACAATGTTGATCAAAAAAAGATATGGGTTTTCTTCCTCTTGGTCCCTTTTGCGAAGAGACACCTAAGATACAGTCAATTCTAATCCAAAAACTAGGAATGTTTCCCCGTTACATGTCCTTATCACTAGCTCCCATCGATTGTAGCAGGTTTGGGTATGTTTGATGGTAGAAATTAGGGATGTAATGTTTTTTCGTGATGATTATGTTCATGTATGTATGTTCGGATTTATGTGACTAATAATTACGCCTTTCTGAAGTTATGTGATAAAGAATGTGTGTGAATTGTGTAGGCCTTAACTCGTGTCACAAATTGAAGTGTGAAAAAGGCATGTTGAATCCTGGTACTTTATGTGCAAATGTTTGTAAAAATCGTGATGTTCATGTGAGGTTTTATGTTTTTGAATTGAGTGAAAACTCTTGACTAAATGTAACAACAAAAATGTGCCTAAAAATGTATGAAATGCTCTTCGAATTGTCCTACAATCTATCACATAAAATGCTGAGAAAATGGACTGGAAAATGTAATCAAGTTTTCATCTTTGCTTAATATTTGGTTCTGCTATGTAACATGAGGAATTCGAGATTTACAAATCATTTTTAAAGATGTGAGGTCATTAAGGATTGAACCCGAGACCTCACTATATATAGGCTGCTTAAAAATTTAATATTTAATGTGAGGTGAGGGGGACTAAAAATAGGGTAAGGCTGGGTGAAGAAACTAAAGAAAAAGGGAAATAAATAAAATTGGGAGTGTGGGGATCGAACCCACAACCCCTTGGAGTAGGTATGAGAAGTAGGAGAAATTAAAGAAAAATAAAATGAGGTTGTGGGGGATTGATCCCACATCCTCTTGATCTCAAAAGAAAATAGCGAGGAAAGAAAAGAATGAAAAAAAAATGAAGTGTGGGCATTGGGGATCGACCTCGGACCCCCAAGCTTAAAATGTAAACCAAAACAAATTAAATACGAGACTAAGTGTTTCACAAGGAATTCGAAATCTGGTTCCCTTGCCGAATTCCATATTGATATATAAGTCTTAAGTTATTAAATATTAAATCAATGCTGCCTATGGGAATTGAAATTGAGACCTTGGCATATTTAAAAAGATGCATATTCTTTTACCATATAATCTTTGTTAAGTACAAGTCACTTAGACAAATTATGAATGAAGTCTCATGGCTTGTACGTATCCGTTCATAAGTCCAGCGTATATTCAAAAGTAAGTGAACCTAAGATGTATATGGTTAAATGATGTAATCCCAAGAGGGTTAGGTAAGAGTGTGAAATACACCAAAAGGCAAAGTGCATTGGCATATGATGAGATGAACATTCACATAATGGGGTGAGTAAATATAAAGGGCTAATGTGCTAAAGTTAATGAATGTGGTGACAACTTGATAAGAGTCTAATATGAAAGACAAGATCAATCTCAAATGAGCCTTATAAGTGATACCAAAAACCGTACTAACCTATGAGAGTGTAAAGCTAATAAAGAGACCAGTCTTTAATGAACACTCTAATGAAAGTATTGAGATTAATAGACACTTAATACTAAAGATGAGATGAGAAACCATCTAATAAGCAATGATGCCCTTATACTAGAAGCCAACTTCTATGATGTATGAGATGAATGTAATGGTGTTATATACTGAGCACCGATAGGCTAGCTATGAGTCGCCATTCCTTAGTTTGGGAAGGCAGAGGTTTGTGTAAATTTCATGAGATGAGACTGTCCATTTAGGCGAGTATGGGTCTCCTTATATCTCCTTGTCCTTGAACCTATGCAGCCAAAATAGGGATCTAGCAGGGTTCCATTCCCTATATACGCTAGCAAGATTTGGTTTCACTTTCGCCGGTGATTCCACCTCTTTTCGGTGTAGGGTAGACATTGGAGATCATGAAGCTCAAATGAAAGCATGAGTTCCCAAATAAAGAATGAGGCCGGCCTCATGTAATGCACAGTACAAAATGAATGATACCAAAGTTATTTGGATAGGATAATCAAGAGGTTAACTAGACTCAAGTAATGACAACATGTCATTCTTGGTCATTGCAAAGTGAACCCGAAGAGAGACCTAGACAAAGACATCGTCCTAGAGATATCCATATCATTATGGAGCATAGCCGTACAACATTCTTTTTCAACCATACTTGACACCCCCATCACGAAATTATTAATTCTAGCCCTAGAATTTGGCACCAAGGTTGGGGCATACTTGGAGAGTTGGGTAAACTTTAGAGAATACTCCTTCACACTTATTCCGCCTTGACGAAGGTTTATGAATTCCACTAACTTCCCCTCCCTCAACTTTATGGGATGCTCTGTGCAATATGAAAAGAATGATGATGCATGTTACTCTCATAGCATGACTTTCCTAATCTGATTTGGCAAGTCGATCTAATTGGCATTCCATAACTCATATAGTTAGGAGAGGTCTTATTAATCATGCATGTCCTTGGTGTGTACTTGCATACAGCCGTACTTAGTACAAGTGTGTACTAAACCCATAAAACCATTTACTTTTAGGTACAGGTGTAGGTGGACGCTAGAGCATATAAGAGTACGCTGAATGATATCCAAATGTTTAGCATTCATCCGGAATTGGTAGGCCCTCATGCTTTCAAGGAATTTTATTTATTATATTCTATCTTAGACGTTGGCATGATCTAGTTGACAGTGTTCCACCAGCAATACTTTCTTACTTATTTTTCAGTCGTCGTATTAATGCAATTTCGGCAACTTTATGTTTATCCATATATGAACTATTTCCTTCATTTTAATATCTTAGTAGTAGAGGGTTGTTGTGAACTGATGTAATATAATGCAATTCTTACTATGAAGTCTATGTATACTTCAAAGAAAACAAAAGTTTTACATTTTCCGTTATAATTAACCTATATGATGCACTGATGACCTATGTAGGCTTCTCTGAGATCTTTGAAAGGTAAACGACGCGATTTTGTCTAGCGTCTAGACCATAATTGTGAAAGGGAACATATGTACTATGCGAGCGACGCGAGGCAGGCTTCAAATTCGTGCCCTGCACACTGCGATGGCAGCTCCTTAGTCCAACATTTAAATTCCTTCTTGGGGACCCTTTTAGATAGGCTTTACTTACTCTAGCCTAAGCTTTGACTACTCATGTGAATATTGGTAGTCAATCTAGAGTGAATGTTGTGGACAATACTATGATATCTAGATTAAGAGATTTTATGAGGATGAATACTCCTATCTTTCATGTCACTAAGGTAGAAGAGGATTCCAAACAGTTCTTACATAGTGTGTATAATGTGTTGAGTTCCATGAGGGTGGGAGTAGGCGTAGTTAGATTCATACCAATTGGAAGAGGTTTCTCAAGTAGGTACACTCAATGGAAAGATAATAGGCTAGTCTAGTCGGGTCCTATAGAGTGGTAAGAATTTAAAGAAGGTTTTCTAGGTAAGTACTTTCTCCATTAGAGGAGGGAGGTGACAGTAGATGAATTTAAAGAAGGTTTTCTAGGTAAGTACTTTCTCCATTGAAGTTCTCTAGGTTGTCTAGATATGACCCATCCTTATTGTCTAACCCTTGGTATGAGATGAGTAGGTTTATGACTAGGGTCGCCAACCTAGTAAAGATACATGATGATATGACCCTATAAAGACTCATGGTTTATACTCAATCAATTGAGGAATCCAAACTTGATAGGATTTCTAGAAACTTTAAGATAAGTGGTTCAAGTGATCAAAATCAACCTAGGTTCAAGAAGAAGGTTTCAACTTAAGAAGATTCTAGGGGTACTAAGGTAAAAATAGAGAAGGGAGATGGTTCTCAAGTTGGCAAGCCTACATGTGTTAAAGACGGAAACAAGGTGAGGGATTGTGCTACTAGAGATGGTAAGCAAGTTGCTCCATATGTTCTGAAAGATGATGCTCCAAGTAAGAGGTATTTCGATGCACTCTGGACTAGAAGGAGCAAAGCCGGATAAGACTGATGATAATGATGTTAAGTTCTTGCATTTATATAGTGTTATGAGTACCTCCTCAGTGGGGGAGTATGGTTAGTAGATGGCTAGAAAGTTATAGAAGCATGTTTTATGTGCATGGTGTTTAGGAGTCTTGTTGGAATTGAATATCATTGATTCCTTGCGTTGTGCATTTTATGATGTTATGATTATATTTTAAAATGTGTTTATATACAATGTTTCCATCATGAATTGCCTAAAAGTTGCATTTTTTAAAAATGTTGCAGAATTCACAGTAAGGCAACCTGCTCATTGTAGCATTTTTGTAAAATTGACTAAGTCATTCTTTGGTTGAAAATTGTTGTAATGTTTTTAGAACTGATCTATATAAGGATGATAGCAAGTATAAAAGAAGTTTTTGCTATTTGGAATGAAGGATGTGAGTTTTTATTGTATGATGAGTTGTAGAATTTCTTCTAGTTTCTTGTGGTGCTGTGAATCTCTTGATTATGTCAAACAGGGGTTTCTTATATATGTTTGTATTATTTAATGTGTTATATTGTATGGTTATTAGATGTAGTTGGAATCTCTATTCTTATAAGTGTTCGGAGAGTGGCAAGTGTCATTCGTGGACAAATGTTGACCAAGTGGGGGAGATTGTAATACCTCTAAAACAACTTAGGTGAAACTAGAGACTAATATGTTTTTAATGAAGCTCTAAGGTCCTAAAACGGTTTATAATATATGATATTGAGGCAGTGTCTAAAGGTTTAGGTGCATTGGAAGTCAAATGTCTAGGGATGACCAACACGTTCGACGACTAGTCATTTATGTGCTTCATGAGAGTTTTTTGTGATTATTTATATGTTATGAGCTTATAAGGTTCTTATATGAGGTTTTATAGTGTTTATAGTCAGTGTGTCAAGTTTCATGAGGTTTGGAGGTAAAACATCCAAAAACGTTTTAAAAGGTTTGCCTTGAAATGAAGTTGTGTCATCGCATGTTTCATTGAGTTTTATGTGTTCGTTTTGGATGATATTGATGTGGAAGGTACTTATATTGTATAAGATCATATTTGGGTTGCAAACGTCGGGGAAAACATCGCCAAAGACCAACCAAGGGTCCTTGAGGAAGGACCCATCTTTGAGCCAAAGGCTCTAAAGACGAGCCCCAATCGACTGAGGTAATCGACATCCAGTAGACTGGTCGAAAACCCATAGTTTGTGTACGTTGGTCAAGACTTAGCCTAGGGAGGTCAATATCCAAAGAGTCAGTCTGAGAACCAAACGACGGCCAGCCAGGACGGTCCGTTTGTGGATAAATAGTCCATCGATGGCCAATTGGTTGTGAGGCCTGCAACATCGCAGTTCACTGTTATGTAAATTCACCCAATGTCCAAATAAGAGTTTGAGAGGTTACTTAGGGGTATTTTAGGTATTTTAAGTGGGTTATAAGTCCTAAATACCTTGACGAATTCATTCTTCAAAGTAAAAACCCCAAAATCTCTAATAAATTCTCTATAACATCATTGGAGCCAAAGCTCAAGGAAGATCTTGGATTGAAGATTTGATTGGAGATTCTTCATCAAATTCTTGGTTTATATTCATTGAGGTATGTTTTTTATCCTTGAAACTTTATTCATCAAGGAGCCCAAAATTCAAAGAGATTTCTAAAGTTTTCTAAAGATGAACCTGTCTAATTTTATGATTTATACATGGGTTCTTGCATTAAAGATTTTAAATCATTATATATTGATTGAATTGTTTTTCATAAGAGTATTTTAACATAATTAAACTATGAACCCATGTAACTCCATGAAGCCTAGTTTTTTACTACTTTATGGGTTAATTGATATTGTCTGATGCTTATGAATTCTACTGTAGTTTTCTATGGGCTATTGAATGATGTAAGAATTGTATTTAATTGATGTGTAGGCTATATTAGATTGATAAATATATATTTAATTGAACTAGATTCATTCAGTATTATGATTTTTATATTGAATTGATGATCATGGCCATGTGTAAGGTATTTTTGGTATTGAATTGGATGATTTAATTATGGATTGAAGTGTTGAGAATTTATTGGTGGTACGCTGCCCTAATTCTCCTTATTTCATAAAATTTAGATCTTGAATTATGTTGAGATTAGTATGGTCAACTTCTTGTAACGGTGCTATGTGTCATAATTCTAAATGATGTGGCCTCGTCGGCGTTAGGTGATCAAGTTAGTCTATGACTATGTCCTTATGTGTGTAGTCTTAGAGTTGATGCATGATTAAATCTAATTGACTATATGATTCAATGATGGTTATATTGATTATGTTATTGTAGTATATATGATGACTTATAGATGATAATGGTTATTATTATGTTCTTCTAGAATGATATGTAATATGTGCTAAAGTTAAGTATTTGTATGTCTTGTTTGATAGACTTGTGTCCCTTACTTGACACATGTATAACTTTGAATATGAGATTTTTTGACTTAGGATTCTAAAGCCTCTTAATCTTGTATTTATGAATTACATGAGACATTGAATGAATCAAAGGTCCTTTATGTGGAATCTTCAACCTAGTGGTAAGGTTATGATCCTTGTAGTCGAAAGTCGTAAAGGTATCCTTCTTGAATGGTATGAAATCATCCTTAGGGAATTCATTAGGCTATCCTCTTCTCCATTTAAAGGCATCCCTAGGATACCTCTTTGGTAGGGTGAATGTTATTTGGTTATGAACTATATATGGAACCTCTTCATGTGATTCTTAATGTTAATTACTTCAAGAGAACAAAGGCTAGCAACGAGTGAGTCTGGTAAGAGAGATAGTTCTAGTAAGAGAGAGGCTAGAGTACGAAGAAACCCTTCATATTGCTTAACCATGTGCCTACATGGGATGTTTCAAAGTTCTACCATAGGTAAGTGGAACACCCTCCATCAAAGCAGCTTACAACTCTGCATTCCATGCTTTGCTACCATGGTCTATGTCCGTTATTGCATATTCTTATCATATGGTACACCTACTAGTCTTGGAGGAGTTCATTGAGGTTTAGGTGGTAGTATGTGACGCTATCTAGACATTGCACAATTGTCTTTGAAGATGTTAGTGAGAGTCCATTGATGTGATGAATGTCTCTTAAATGAACTAATTAATGCAATGAATTAAAGTTAGAGAGCATGTTAAATGAATAAATACTTATCTAGAGTAGTTAAAGGTTGTCTAGTTAAGGTGTGAAGGGGGAATAGGACTGGTCACTTCGCATCTTACCTAGATAAGCATTAAGAAGGACTCAAGTTGGGAAATTTTGTTGAATAAGTAGATATGATCAAAACTTAGGTAGTCTTAAGGAATACTTAGGTAATATTTAAGAGTTCTAGTATGGACCTTCTCTTCTTGATTTACTTGAGTAAGTGTTTTGATAACTTTTTTAAAGAGAATGTCATATTATATATATGGTCCTGTATTGAGTGAGAATGATCTTATACTAGGTAATCTAAAGGATGTCCTAAGTGTGTGTGAAGGGATTGTATGGGCGGTCGCTTCATACCTCAATCAAGTGAACCTTAGAATCAACTTTGGTTTGAGGATCTCATGTTTATCTGTTTGGTGTATTGCAAGTGTGTATATTTTATTATAGGTGGTCTTAAGAATCATTTATGTGTGCCTAGAGATGGTTTATAGGAGGTCTCTCTTTGTCTTACTTAAGTGAGTCTTAGCATAGAGTTTAGTGAGAAGATTGCATGCTAGAGAGTGTCCAATGTAAAGTTGAAGAACTTCGCTGTAATAATTAAGGAATTCACTGTAATAGTGACTACTTCACTATAACTTTCACTAAAAATGTGATAAAATGCTTATGTTTTATATTATGTGTTTCTAAGGTGTTAAATGTTGCTCCTATGACATTTTACTCAAAGAGAATATTTCCAATTAATGTCCGTTTTCATGATTTTTATGCATTGTGCCATACTTAGTACATGTATTTGTACTAATTCAATGCTTTTACCTATCCATCAAGTGATTCATAGGTTAAGGTGCTTATGGGAAAGAAGCTTAGATTATAGGATCTTTTATGCAAGTTGAAATATGTTCTCATTTGACTCGAGGGCATAGATGTCTTTCGTTTTTTTTTTATTCAAGTGATGTAATAGAATTAGTAGTACTATATTTCTATTGTATGGGCCGTGTCCCAAGTACTTTTATGTCGAGGATTTGATGAAATGAGACTTAGTATTTCTACTGTTTTTATATGGAAGAGATTTTTAAAGACTATCCGAATGTTGTGAAAAGTTTTAATTCCGCACTACTTTTCATATATATGTATATGCGATGAACAATATAAAAGGGCTTGTACAAAACCTCTGGAAGGTCATGTACGCCTCTTTGCGATCTAAGAATATCCCAACTTCTAAGGTATAGGTGCTGGTCGTGACAACCCTATTGACTATCTTATTAGCCATTAGGATGGCTTCCCCAGAAAGGTTTTTCGGTGAACTAGAATAGATTGTTAAGGAATTCATAATATCCTTTAATTTTCCTCTCTTCCTTTCTACCAAATCATTTATGTATGGTGTATAGGGTGCAATAGTTGGATGAATAATACCATATTCCAAACAAATCTCTCCAAAAGGAGATTTGTTTTCTCCACTCCTATCACATCGAATAATTTTTATCTTTAGATTAAATTGGTTCTCCAAAAATTTTTGTATTTCTTAAATACATTAGTTCCTTCATCCTTACTACTAAGAAAATATATATAACAAAATCGAGTGAAATCATCAATAAAAGTTATATAATACTTTTTTCCACCATGAGATGATGTCGATTTCATATTACGTATATCTTTGTTAATTTGGTCTATAAATTTTTGAATTTCTTTAATTAGACTTGTAAGAATGTTTAACAAACTTACTTTCCACACAAATTTCACATTTCGAGTTATCTCATTTAAAATATGGCAATATTTCTAAGATAACCAATTTTGCAAGACTTTTTAATTTACATGTACCAAACGGGCATGCCATAAATCATTTGACTCTGATAACTAAATAGAAAAAGAGTTCTTGTTAATATTATCAACAACCATTACATTATGTTGAAAACGCCGTTATTGAGGTAGCCCTTTCATATGAACATATCATTCTTACTTATTACAACATTATCACTAATTAGGACACACTTAAACCCATTCTTAATGAGTAGTGCAACAGAAATTAAATTCTTCCTTATTGTAAGAACGTGTAGAGAACACTATCCAAAGTCAACACCTTGCCGGATTCCATTTACAACATTATTTTCCCACTTCCAACTATCTTAGTTGTTGTTGTGTTTCCCTTGAACAAATCTTCATCGTACTCAGCAGGAGTGTACATTGCAAAGGCTTATATTACACATCAAATATGTCGAGTGGCACCTGAGTCGATAAACCACTCCTTGAGATTTCAAACTAAGTTACACTCAGAGATCATTGCACACAAGTCATCTGCATCTTCCATGTCTTCCACGGTGTTTGTTTGATTTTGCCTTTGCCTTTGTATTTGCCTTTGTCCTTTTTTGGAGGAAGTTAATCAGATGACATATGACCAACCTTACCTCAATTTCTATAGTTGGCATTGAATTTCTTCTTCTCTTGTTCTGACGTCTGTCCATTGGACTTCTTTCTCTTTTTGGCTTTGGTAGGAGCTTCTTCAACAATATTAACTCCAATTATTGTAAAACTCGTTTCAGACTTTTTTCCAGATATGTTATTATCTTCCTCAATCTTTTGACGAATCACAAGATCATCAAGCATGATTTCGTTACGCTTGTGCTTTACATAATTCTTGAAGTCGTTCTACGAAGGAGGTAACTTGTCGATCATTGCAACTACTTCGTAAACTGCATTTACTACCACATCTTCAACAATCTGATCAAGGAAAAAAAGTTGATGTTCTTACACTTTTGATCCAACAATTTTACTATCTACAATTTTATAGCCTAAAAACATTCGGCCACAAACTTTTTCAAGGATGCATATTCTAACTTACATTTCTTGTCAATCACATCCCACAATTCTTTTGAAGTTTTATTGCACTATAGAGATTATGTAAGTAATCTTCGAAAGAACTAAGAATCTAGCCCTTACATAGGAAGTATGTTTGTTTCATTGCTTCAATGATCATGAATTTTTCTCTGTCTGGCATTTTAGCACCAGGCATTGGTGTTTCTTCGCTTGTATGTTTCTGCAGACCAAGAGTGGTAAGCTAGAAAAATACCTGTTGCTGCCATCCTTTGAAATTCACACCAGAGAGTTTACCCGGTTTCTCTGCTTGTGGTAGAACAGGTCGGATTGGTGCAGCAACAACCACTATAACATTGTTTTTTTCCCTAAAAAATTGATACAGTCTGAGTAAGTAATAACTTAAAACTGCATACTTAAAGGAGTATAAAATCACCAAGGTTTTTGTCTCCACAAGAAACTTAGATCAAAATTAAATGATAATTTCCTAAAGATTATTGCCAATCTATATTTTATTACAGAATTATTAATTCCAACAGAACTTTGCCGAAATACGAAGTTACCAACGTTTTAATGAACCAGTAAGAGAAATGAATAGAAATTAATTCACAAAAAAGTAAAATCCGTAAACGTATAAGAATCTGGAAAAAAATAAAAGAAAAAGATCAAGACAACTGAATGCATAATCTCCTATTAAGGAAATTATTCCCCTTATAGTATCCGAGGTTTGATTTGGAATATGTCCTCCCAAGATAGAATGATCTCAATCACGACCAGCGTATTGATACCCAAAACTCTAGTGTCAGTGAACCACTCAACAACAGTAAAGTTCACGAAGAAACTTTGTTTCTAAAAAGAAGAAGAAATTAGAAAAATTTGTAAGAAATTTTTTTGAAGAATGAATAGTATTTATAGGAAAATAGAACAGGTTCCAAAAGGTTGCAATCCTTTCGGAATCCACACGACCATTGATGAAAGTTTGCAACCTTTGAAGTGGTCCTGACTGTTCGTGAAAGTTGCAACCTTTCAGAATAATCATACCCAAACAGTGGTAGGAAAGTTTTTAAATAAAATGGGTCGCCCGGAGCTGAGTCAGGTTAGGTTAATAAACTAAAAATTTGAAACGTTTGGCTTAACATTAACTAAATAATTGAAACCAATTTTGTTATCAACAGATTAATCGAAATGTTTTTGGCCATTTAATTAAGTTAAATTACTTAAACAAACAATTAACTACATAATTAAAACAAAATTGTCTAAAAAATAATCTCTCAGTCATTTTCCAAAGTCGAAGTTGAGCCGAGCGAGGGAAGATGGCGATGGCGCGAGGGATATCCTTCTCTCCAATCCTTTTAACAATAAATAAGAGTGTTTCTATATTTATAAACTCTTATTTTTCTTTCCACCAAATACCTTTTCACTAAAGCATAAGAGGAATTTTCAAGTTCCTCTCTTTTCATCTTCCCTCTATTTTCAAATATTTTTGCTACATATCCAACATGATTTACATTTGAATATATACCTTCTATTCCTAATGTAGAGAAATGGGTGAAAATTACAAAAAAAAAAAACAAATTTTGAGTAAGTTTTTCCTCCTACATCAACATATATTTTAGTGATGGGTTTTCGTTGACTAGATATTTGTTAGTTTTTGCATCCTACTTTTATACTCGAAGAGATTGTTGATCCTCAGGGATACAACTATATTGGGTGAAATATCCTTAAGGAGAGTCTGTCTCGACACGCCTCAAGCTACGAGAAGTTCCAACCAAAGTTTGTGGTTAAGTATAATGGTTGATGAACTCCGTTTAAGTGTTCATGATGAAGGTTTATTACGCAAGAATTTACAACACATATTGCATGAGCTTTTGAGAAAAAAGAGACACAAAGTGGAAGAAAGGGTGACCTCTTTCTCTTCGAGCAATGATGAAGAGTCTTGAAATGAGACTTCTTGCACAATAGATGTCTTTTACGATGACTCCAAATAGCATCGAAAGTATTCTTGTAAATAAATATAGAGCAAGGAAATTAGTTAGATTGTTCAAATTTAAATGATAGTGAATAAATCAAATATAAAGCTAAGTAAACTCGTAAAACGAATATGCTATTCAAAACATGTAAATGTGCAAATACCTACCAAGATATTCCATCTACAATCAACCCATCATTCATGTCTTTTAAACAAAAAATAAACACTCCACAGTTTTTTATCCAAGATCCTTCCACATTTAAGATTGTTTTCACTAAACAATTGTCTCGACCGGAGAGCACCCCTTAAACGTAACCGGCATTGGCGTCCTTGGAGAGGACTAAGACTAGCCTCTTAGGATTCGTCATAACATATTAGCTGTTAAAAATGTAGAAGAATTAAAACTTTTCATATATATATATCAATAAAGTGAGGTTTACACTGACCTCTCGCAGACCACATAGGTAGTTTACTTTGACTCCTCACATATGAATCTTACATAGTTTTTTTGTTTAGAAAACATAATCAATAGATAGGAATTGGCCTAGTACTCTTTCTCATATCTAACCATCTAAAACAATCTAGAACATAAGGCATAACCCTTACAAAAATGTATAATTGCCACATAGGTCTAACAACAAAATCTTACAACATAGGAATGCAATGATTGTCTTTAGACTATAGCAATCAACATATCTAGAGTGGCAAAAGGTAACATCCTCAAATCTTTTACGACTTACCAACACTTGGAGAAAGATGTCCAAGTGTTCTTCAAGTAGCCTCAGATACATCAACGACCCGAACCTACATTGATTGGGGAAAAGGGAAAGAATACGGGTTAGTTAAACCATATGTACTAAGAATGGAAACATATGCACATCAACACGGAAACCATGTTAAAAGGGACATTTGTTCAAAACCATGCTAATTTACTTTGAAAAGTATTATGCACAACCAAGAACACATTTAATCCAGTGATTACATATTCCTTACGACAAGACCATGTACAACACAAGACAAATATTATCAATAAGGTCAAGTAAACATGAGTGGTAGAATATCAGGAGTACATAACCAAAGCAACTCAAACATAATGTCATAAGAACAAAGCATGTACAAGAGTTCATATTTTCTCAACTTCTAAGTCCCTTACTAATAATTCATTCCAAGAATACGTGTGCAATGCTCATGTGAAGTCCCATATCTCTGATCCACATAATTAAGCAAATAGTTAAAGAGATCACAAGTATTGTCTTACTTCATATAACATAGCATTTTGAGTAGTCATCATCACACAAAGCAATATAGACCAATAATATGTTGATAAGTGAAAATAAAATCATAAAGGATCATCAACATGTAAAGTCAAAATATATATATCATTTACATTATAAGAACATAAGAACAACTTCCTAGGACTTCACTCCAACCAAACTAGTACAATGAATCAGTACAGTCTCATACCCCTACCTACACTAAGTAAACCCCCTTATGTCACCCCAATTAGTGTTCACTTTATCACTTCATTTTACTTTTGCGAGCAATTGCCTTAATCGACATAGAAAACATGAGCTAAATGTGGAATGTGGTGTCATGAAACCCTAAACCGAAAGAAGGTGGTGTACAGGCCAATATTGTACAAAAATGTGAACATGACATTCTAGGTGGATCTACTAGCTAGTAATCCTAAGGGGGAAACATAGTTTAATAACTAGAATACATGCTACAAACTGTCTTTGTGCACAAATGCATGGTAATATCCATCTCATTAGAACCATTCTGAATGTTACGACCGGAGTATAGACCCCAGACGAGATCGGCGTTGTTTACCTCTCAGAGGTCGCAGACAAGCCTACTTACATCATTCTTACTTCGTCTAGGTTAATTTTAATGGAAAATTTGAAAGTTTTCGTTTCATAACATACATACTAATCATTCTATTAGATTCTTAATTGTTCACCATCAACCATCTAACATTAAGATCATCAAATGAAAGAAATAGTTTAATATAGAATTAAATGTATACTTGCAAAAATGGCACCAATAGAATGTCTGAACAAAAGTGGAAAGAAACGCTAGTGGAATATACTCCACTAGCTCAATCCTATATCTAAGCTAGAATATAATGGGCAATCATCCTTGAAAGCATGAGGGCCTACCAAGTCCATATGAATGCTCCACGTATGGATAGTTTCAGCGTCAACCTTTAGCTCTAGCGTCCACCTGTGCCTACACCTAAAATTGTAGAGCTGTATGGGATTAGTAGACACTTGTACTGAGTATGGGTATATTAAAGCACACACCTAAGACATGCATGATTAAGAACAACTCTTTTCTAACAACATCATTATGGAAAGTGAAGTTAGTGGACTTGCCAAATTGGGATTAGGAAAGTTAGTGAGCTTTCAATATTGGGATAGGAAAGTAAGTGAACTTTCCTCATTTTGATTAGCAATGTCATGCCATGATAGTAACATGCATCATCATACTTATCATTTTGCACACAGTACATAACATCTCTTTCACATAGAACTTAACATATTTCATATAGCACATAACATTTTTCATATCATTCGTTCATATGCCATGAGACCTTGAAATCATGGACTTGACATCAAGACTTCCCAATAATGAGGGCTCAACATATGGTATCTCAACTAGGGATCCTTCTTTAGCAAACACAGATTCTGCTTTCTTCATTTATATGTACTTCATTTCATTTCATTCATAGGCTAGTGTAAACACCAGCTATACCTAGGATGTAGTTTAAGACATTCATGGGGATCCTTGTGCAATGATCAAGAATGACCTAGTGTCATTACTTAAGTCTAGATCACCTCTTGATTATCCTATCCTAAGACCTTTGGTATCATTCATTTCATTATTGCATTATTTGAGGCTTGCCTCATTCATTCATGGGGAACTTTAACTTTAACCGACATAGATCATCATAGCATCATGAAATCTAGTGTCATGAAACCCCACACCGAAAAGTTGTGGAATCACCGGCCAAAGTTACCCAAAACAGGCTAGCGTACATGGGGTTGAACCCAGCCAGATCCCTATATTTTCATATAGGTTCAAAGACTAGGGGATAAAAGGAGACCTTTACCCGGTATGCCGGACAGTCACATCTCATGAGATTTACGTGAACCTCCGCCCTTCCTGAAAGAAGGTATCTCCGCTCATAGCTTGTCTATCAGTTGTAAGTATAAAGTTCCATTATATTTAACTCATATGTCATGGAATCTAGCTTCTAGTATGAGGAGATCATATCTCATTAGATGATTTCTCATCTCATCATTAGTATTTAGTGTGTTAATGTCAATACTTTCATTAGAGTGTTCATAATGACTGGTCTCTTCATTAACTTTACACTCTCATAGGTGAGTACATTTTGGTAACAATTACTTAGGCTCATTTGAGATTTCTCTCATCTTTTACATTAACCTCATATCATGTTGTAACCACATTCATTAACATTAGCACATTTTCTCTTCATACTTACAAACCCCATACGTGAATGTTCATTTCATCATATTCCAATGGACTTTGCCATTTAGTGTGTTTCACACTCTTACTTAACCCTTCTAGGGTTTCATGATTTTATTATTCATTTCATCATTTCTTTATTCATTTCATCAGTTAATTGTTCAAAACATCATAAACCAATGCACTTGGCCATTTAGTGTGTTTCACACTCTTACTTAACCCTTTTAGGGTTACATCATTTCATTACATACATCTTAGGTTTACTTACTTTTAAACGTATGCTAGACTTATAAGTCTATACATACAAGCCATGAGGCTTCTTTCATAGTTTGTCTAAGTGATTAATATTTACCCAAGATTATTTGGTACAAGACTTAGGCATCTTGTAATTATGACAAGATATTGATTTCGATGTTTAGAGGCATCATTCATTAAATATTTATTTATGTATGACATATGTGTCAATACGAAATTGGTCAAGGGAAACAAATTTTGAATCCCTTGGACAACACTTAATATTATTTTAAACTTGATAATCATATTTATTATATTTCGGGGACCCTAGTTCGATCCCCATCAACACCATAATATTTCCTCTCTTTTTTCATCTCTCCTTTTTCGTTTTAGTCAAGAAGGTTATAGGTTCAAGTCACCACAAGCTCATTATTTTTCTTTTAATTTGTCTCTTAACTTTCTCACCTATCCAAGAGGTTGTGGGTTAAATCCCCAATCTCTACATTTATTTTCTCCTTTATTTTTCTCCTAACTCTCCCGTCCATTCAAGAGGTTGTGGGTACAATCCCCACTCACCACATCTATTTTTCCTTGCATTTTTCTCACGCAATTTTATGAAATTTTCATTTAGTGATGTCATGGGTTCAATGCCCAATGACCTAACATTAAAAAAAATTAAACGAAGCTCATATTTTTAAATGTTGGCCGAGACTACAATTTCCAGCAGGCTGGAAATTTAGTCTCTTCCAATCCATTTTTGTCTTAATCATTTGTTAATTTTTTTTATAGCTATAATGTAATGATGTCGTGGGTTCAATCCTTAGTTATCTCACTTATTTACATTCATTTTTCATTGAATTTTACCATTTTGTTTGTCCAAACCCACCTACCAAATGCTTGAAATTTGTTCACTATTTTCATCTTCTTTTTAACATTATTTGATATGTTAATTCTTAAGGCATTTCGTGGATCATTTGGTGCATCTTTAAGTGTAATATTTTTATGATTATATTCATTTAAGAATTAGAATTTCATCCAACAACATTACACCACTTTTACACATCATGATTTACACAAACATTCACACATAAAATTCAACCATAAAAACATATCATTTTTCACATACTTTTGGTTAACATAACGTTACATTCTTAAAATTCTAAACACATAATCAAGAACACATTATCACGAAAATCAAACTTCATACTTAAACTACTAGCAAATATACAAACAACAAGATCTCTAACCTTTTTCACAATGAGATCAAAGGGATACCGGGGACAAGGAGTTTGACAAGAACGGGATCAACCCTAGTTTTCGAGTAGATTCATCAGACCATTAAGGGTCTTTTGGGAAAGGACCAAGAGTATGAAAACCCATACCTTTAATGACGTTAAAACCTCGACTTTCTGCCCAAAATCTTATCCACAAATCACGTCCAAATCCCCTCAAAGTCAACACCAACTCGACGGACAAACTTGTCTTTGCCTACGTGATTGTTTTCGTTTGTTTTCTTGTATTTTCGTGAGTTCTTTAAGTGTGAAGAACTTTGGTTTACCTAATGTTTTTTAAGTTGTTTGTCATAGAGAATCGTGAGTGATAGTGATAGTGACGTGAGAGAGAGAGATGAGCGTGGGAGAGAAAACTTTTCTTAGGATTAGGAATATAGTTTAGGATGTAGTCAAACAAGGTTTTGATTTAATTATTAAAAATATGATTTAATTTTGTTTTAAATCAGAAAATAAATAATAAATATAAATTAATTACATCGATTTGCCAACTTAAATTAAAAACAATTTAATTCATTGCTTCTACGTAGGTTCGAACCCGGGTGGAGCAAGACTTCACTTCAAGAGCCCAATTATGGTCCCTCTCTCCCCAAAATTCCCATACACCTTATTAATTAAATAATCAATTATATATTTAGGGTTATTCGATGCTACCCTTAGCGTGGAAAAAGATCATTTAATCCCTAGACCCTCCAAACCTAAGATTTTCCCATTTTAAGTCCGGTAAAGACTCCTTCAATTAAATCTTCATATTTGAGAGCCCTACATGGTTGGACCCAACCTTTCCTACCTCAAATAACTCCCCAAGTTAGGTTGATTTGATGTACCAAGGGTTCCGATGTCTGGTTCTACGCGCATCATTCCGTGTGAACCCGGTCTAATCGTTGGCATTCTACCCACATAAAGTATTTCTTATCCTAACTATTTTTAGGGTGGTTAAAGTTAACCTACCTTCCCATAATTAGAAGTGAAACCTCTCATATCTAGTTCACTTGATTATAAGCGAAAGTACCTTTTTGAAATATGTATAAGCCATTCTCAATCATCATTACATAAAATAGTCCATAGGAGACTTATCCCTTGTATATCATATCATTAGCTCATTATGTATTGCATGAGAACATCCTTTCAATAAAAGTTTCATATGTGAGTTTAACACATTATCATCATCATGTCATAGTAAGGCACATAAGTGACTAAAAATCAACCTTATATCAACATACCTTAGTCATAACCTCATAATTCATATAGTCAATACATTTCAAGTACATTCATAATACCATCGCCTACTTAGTTTTATCACAATTAGTACTTCAATTGAGAATCATCATAAAGTATAAGCCATCAAAACTGAAGTAAGGATATAAGATCACAAAGATTTATCAATTCACCTTCAAAAGCCTTCTTCCATGGTCTTATAATCAAGCAACCATTTTCACCCAGCAATAGACTTAATAAAATCATATAATAGTAACCACCACAACAACTAAGTTAATTGCATCATCACAAACCAATTCACCATTAATTCATAACCTAGGGTTAAAGAAATAGGGTAAATTCATTAACTTTTATAAATAAGGTCTAACATAAAAAACTACCCTAATTAAGAAATAATCAACCATAACTTATCTAGAATAATCAACATAAACAAAGAATAATACAATATAAAAGATCAATTTCAGATTAAGAAGTAAACCCATATTTTTATGAACTTTTGGAAATCAATTTTAAAGAACCTCTTGGGTAAGGAGTCCCTAGAGCGAAGAGCTTCCATAGCTTAGTAATACTTGAATATTGATGGAGAGATATTTGAATTCTTGAAACCCCAATAACGTTGAACCTTGTCTTCAATGGAGTTCTTTAGGGAAAAGAGAGAGAAAGTAGAGAGAAGTAGCAGGATTTGGAATTTGGGAAATGAAGTGCGTTGGGCTAGTTTAATGAGGGTTAGACCTTTCATAGTCCCCCAACTAACTTACTTAGTCACTCCCTAATCCATAATTAACCTAACTAAATCTTTGTATGACTTAATTAAAATTATAACAGTGAAACACATACCAAGCAATGACACCCCGACCTACGGACCTTAGGTACAACAATGCCACCGTACTAGCAAGGCGTCGATGAGTTCAGGGACCATGTTTTTGGGAATTTTGGAAAATGGATAAGGCTGGAACTAATAATCCATTTTTAGGACGTCAACCAATCGATGGCTCGTCAATTGGTCGGTCGTTTGGCCACTGTCAATTTGAAAACGTTTAGTCAAATGCAAGGTTCCTTCTCATGGAACTAAGGGTGGTCCTTGGGGATTCGTTCCTGGACATGTCAACCCTAAATACATTATATCACATTTTTAACACCTTTCTACCAATTTTCCTTGAATCCTGGATCTTTAAACCCCATGAAACTTTCGAAGGAACACTAACCTCTATATCATTAGTCTTCAGACGTAATGGACTTTCCTTGATGTTTAGACTCTAGCACCTCTTAAATGATTCAAATACATTATTTTAGGTCTTACAAAACTGTTACAAGTACTACTTAATCATGTGATCCTTTAGATTAGTTCATGGACTTTCGGAGTGTTACAACAATTTAAAAAGAAACTTATACATACAACTCGATTCACTAATGGATTAGGAAAAAATTTTAAAAGCTATGTTTTTGTGCGCATATAGATCAGAGAAGAATATATCGAGCATGATCACAGGTCTTCTTAAAAAAAATTTTTTTATTTAAAATGTAACCACCATAACTAACTAAGCAAGAACAATACTCATCTCTTATAGACTAATTTTTTACTTATGAGTACATGAGCTGCAAAATTTTATCATATAAAGACATCATATGGACATTTAATTTGGACTGACAAACTAATTTCATGTAAAGATTTAACAACAAAATGAAACCATTTCTCAATTAAATGGCACAATAGAATGTTAAAGGAATATGACTTCCGATCTACACAGAGCGTGAAGGAGAACAAATTATAATTTTGTAATCACATATAATTATAGATAAGTAATTAAGTTAATTGCAAGTAGTTATTTATTTAAGATAAAAATAGCAGTTTTTTTATTGTGATAAAGAAATAGAGAAAAGGAAAGGTCGAACATCACCTGCTATTTATAGGGAAGAACTAGGGTTCTTTTTACTATAGTTTTAGTTGCTCAAATTCAAAATCTGTGTTTGTGATTCTTCATATAAGATATTTCAGAGGTACCAGCATATTATTGTAGTTCATCTTGTTTATAAGAACGATATAGTTCAGACTTCTAATGCTAGTGCCTTTTATATGCATTTAAATGGGACAAAGTAAAAATATTTATTTTTACATTGACTGAAAAAACCAATTTTCTTAAATGTTAAATTTATTTATATTTTCAATACCGATATAACTATTATGATATGTGTATATTCATTATTGTTTTAATTTATTAAAAGGTGAGATTATCATATGTGACAAATGCCTCGTAGATTAGATGATTGTAATATAAATTGGTGAAATAATAAGTTAGTTAATGAAATACATGTCTCAATCTAGAGATTGATTGATATGTATTTTTGAGAAACTTATAAGTTTCCATCTTCTCAAAACTTACAAGTTAATTTATAAATATGATACGTAAAATAAGTTAGGTAGTGCTCTATAGGAAATTAATTATTTAGTTAACTTCTTAAATAATTTTATTAATTAATTAGTATTTATAATCTTAACATGGGGAATAATGTAAGTATTTAACGGGAAATTTTGAAATAAAATTAGAGAAGTGCTATTACCAATCTTTAGTGTAATGATTTAAATTTATTATGATAAGAATAATTCAAATCAATTATTTGAAATTATTTCTATAA
This sequence comes from Solanum pennellii, assembly GCF_001406875.1. NCBI lineage: Eukaryota > Viridiplantae > Streptophyta > Magnoliopsida > Solanales > Solanaceae > Solanum > Solanum pennellii. The sequence continues at coordinate 15,355,596 of NC_028640.1, forward strand.
TTGGAAGCCTCAAATTTGATCATCATTAACAATGAAATAATTTGAATTTGCAACGGTATTGGCTAGATTTCTTGTTGAATATGTATTAAATTGTAAATCATTGTAATGGAACTCAACGATCGTTTGAAAAGCTTGATGCAATGAGAGATGGAGTGAATCAAATCTTACTTGGTTTGTTCGAGCTGAGGGGAAGTGAACTCAACGATATATGTTTTGATGGAATTCTTAAAAAATTAGAGTACATGTTGCGGGATCATCCCAACCACAACTTTTTGCAGCCTCTAACGAATCGAGGACACTCACCTACAGATTCAACTTCGACAATCACCATGACACATGCAATGGAGCTTGATGTTTGAGTTGGGGCTTGATAATTCTTTCTACATTTTTTTTGTTTTTGTTTTTTTCTTTTAATTTTTTCGTCTTTTCTAGATTTTAGGATTTTTTTAGGTTTGGCCTTTATGAGGTTTTGTAATTATTTCAAGTCAATAAAGGGAATTTATTCACAATTTAGATTTTTTTTAAAAAAATAAATCTATTGTTTGTACTATGCCCTCAATTGAGTAGAACTTAGAATTCAATTTTCTGAGAAAAGGAAAAATAATGTGGTTTTTCTAGTTTTTGATTAAAAAACTATGTTTTCTACTCCTTTTTGGATTGAAAAGAAATATCTATTAATAGGGATTCTTGTTTCCTAGAAATAAATGAATTAGTTTTCTATCATACTTGTCTACCCAAGTATGCAGAGATTTGATATGTGAACTTGTGATCATTATTAATGACTACAAAGTTGATGTCTATCCTGTAGATTCATTTTAAGGTTTTCTAACTTGGGGAATTACTTGAAGATATCTGCTCACTCTTCAAGAGGTAATTATTAAATTATATTCAAGTAAGTTTATCTATTCTAGCATAATTGTATACGTCACTACAAAAAAATGAGCTTTTACCGACGGATCAATCTGTTGCTAATCTATGATATTCCGTCGCTAAACAGGTTTAGCGACTGAGTAGCAACGGATTATTGATTTTTTATATATAGCTCGTAAGTAATCTCTTCGTGACGAAAAATGTGTTCCGTCACAAATTTAGCGACAGACTGATTATATTTAAAAATTTGTTGCTAATTTTACAATTTATTCCGTCATTTTTAATAAATTGGTTACAATATTTTCGTCTGTAATCCGTCGCAACATATTCCATCGTTTGAGCAAGCACATTTGGCATAATTTACATTCGTCGTTGGTCCGTCTCCATATCTATTAATAATTTTTTTCTTGTAAATTTTATTTTTTTATTTTTAATATGATGCTTATATATTCAAATAAAATTCATAAATACCTTTAAAATTATAAACATATAAAATAATGTCATTTGTGGTTCAAAATATATATTATATTGAAATATCATATTTTCAATTCAAAACATCCAAAACAATATATACACTGTTCTTCAAACAGTCATCAAATATTGTTACCGCAAAGTTTGTGCTTCCAAAAAAGCAGAAAATATAACAAAAAGGGATAAGATTGTCACGTAAAACTAATGAAGGATTAACCTCGTCCTAATTAGTAGTAGCTGAAGGTGGCACTAAGAGTGTCACTGTTGATGGGTTGCCAATGGAAATACTCCTTTCTTGTATCCTCTCAATAAGAACGGGAAGAGGGTGATTAGTAAGTGCATGAAGAATTTTTATTACAAACTCATCCATATTTGTTTTCAGTGTTGATTGAAAAAGTGAAGGAAGTACACATGATGAGGTACAAATTTTATGACCGTGATAAATTTTTGCTTGAAAACCAAGACGATATATTTTTCTCTTCTTTTATCCCTCACAACATGATAAAATTTTTCACATTGATCAATATCAGCTTATGACATATTTTTCCCGCAATATTTCTTCATATTTATCCTTTATTAAGTAGAAGAAATATGAAAGTATTAAACATTGTGAATAATATTTATTTTGAATAAAAATACAACAAAATGCATAACATTTTAAGTATTAGCATTAAAGTATAAAATGGTCCTTCAAATTTGAAGCTATGAAATTTAACAAACTATGGGATCTACTATATTTCAATTAGATCAAGAGATCATAGTGTGAGACATTACGAGGGCACTTAGTTGCTAATTATTCCAACAACTAGACAGTTGAAGAATAAACCATTTATAAAGTGCAAGATCCTAATAGGAATGTGTTTCCCCTGCCTGCAGCCAAGAAATTCATCAACAACCCAATTAGGATAACCAAAATTCATATAGTGTTCATAAACAAATGCATAATCCACAAAGAATGATCAACTTCATATGAAAATACCAATATTTCATCGATTTAAAGAAACAAAAGAAAGAATCAGAAGACAGATACGCAAAAGATCTATTTCAAGTATATGCACCATATGATCCCAACTAAGAAAATAACTAATTTTATACCTAATCAAAAGTAATAAACACTATAGATATCAATATTTTTTGTTTAGATCTTTAACTTTTGAATTATTTGTATTGAGCACAAATTGCTTAACCCTTTCAATTTTACTAAAGAATTAAGTTCTAAAAAAGCTCCTTAGAAGCTGGCCTGTATTTGGATTCTCTCTATGACAAGAAAGAATCATTTTCTCTGACTTTCACGAAAACATCCTTTTCTTCCTTGTGCAAAAAATGCATCGATTTCTTGAGTTTTTTTTTATCCCTCTTTGGAAATTTCTTCATAACTACATAAGAAGCTTCTACAATATAATAATAGAGTTTTTGACCAAAAACATGCTTACACTATATGTATAATTTAAGGTACATATATCCCTGAACTAATATTTTTAGATACAAGCGTAAAGAAAGTAAAAATCTTTGCTTATATAATTAATGGAATATGTACTTCAATGTTTTTTGCGATATTCTCCAAAATAGATCTTGTGTGGAAAATCAGAGAGGATATGGAGAATTTTGATTCCAACACTGATTGTGATAAAAAGATTAGATCGATAGTGGGCATGAGAATAGTTGGCATGCTTACATAAATAGCTGGATTACTTCTACATGAGGACTTGCCACAACCTCTTCCTCGAAGCATACATATATACAAATGTTTTAGTATAAGCGTATTGATTATATATTATTCATGTAAGCAGTAAGATAGTATGCTTTCACTGTGTATATTTATTTCCAACAATAAACGAACAGAAATATATAAACCGTATCCTCTCTAGCAAATATAACTGTAGCTATGAAGATTAATAATGCAAACTATAACTGTAGAGCCTTATTATGTATATTAGTTTTCTTACTTGAGATATTTCCTCATTTTTCCATTTAAATTATGTTTAGTTTCTAATTGAACAACTAGTATAACATATAGAAATCTCATACTTTTGAACTAATTACATCGAATAAGTTTCCCAATTCAAAAAATACCGGATTTTTCAAATTACAAAAAATTGTTTTTTCATTGCTCTTTAATATATATTCTTTAGTAGTCTAATAATTTAAAATAATACATTAGTTAATAGGAGAAATGTATTGGAGAGCAGAGGGGATAAGGTTTGAAATAGGAGTCCTTATTTAAACAAAATTTAAACAATAAAAAATCACAAGAGAGCAAGAATAATATATTATGGAATAGCAGGAAGATTTATTGTGGCGACTTCACCTTATGCAGATGTTACGGTCCCCTATTATGGATATGGTTATGGGACACTGCAAGATAAAATTTAAAGTTTTCTGTTTTCTAACCATGGTGTTGGTTTATAAAGATAGAGCCTGCAATCTCTTGAATTTGAAGTGCTGAAAATCTTGAGTAATTTTCACCTTAATATTTCACTTAATTCAAATACCTTAAATACAACACTGACAATTAAGAAAATAATTGTCTACGGCCCTACTACAACCGAATGAAAAAGTGGAGTTTAAACCTCTTTACTGCAACAACTTCTACATAAAAATAGGAAAAATAAATAACAAAAACGTTGTAATAATTTACTATAAAAACTACATGAAAGAAATAAAAAAAAAATAACTTATAAGCTGAATAATTCAACATTCGAATTTCCTTAAATATTACATGGGTAGACCATTGGTAGACTAAAAGGGTGCTAACATTACTCCCCTATTCATATTGCTCTTTCCCTCAAGCGCTAAATATTGAAAGTATTAGTAATTAACCCTTTTCTAACGAATTCTTTCTCATCGTATATAGAGTCAGTTCCAAATAACTTCCTGCGCTGATAACCTCCAATAAATGGTTCATCCAAGTTGAAGCAAAGCCCCTTAAGTCGCCTTTCATCCATTTCAGATCTAGTCAATTTCTTCACAAATATGATATCTTGAGGTGAGAAATCAGATGTGTTTGAATTTCAAGCATCTAACATTCGAGAACAAATAGATTGTTCCTTGCGTTCATAAATCAGGGTAAACTCATTACTGTAGCCAAATCGGGGGGATTATGCACCTCAACATTAATTGCTATATATTCAGTAAGACTTTTAATATACAATTTAATCTTTTGTGGTTATGTTAGTATAGCAGCCCACAAAATTAACTACTCTAATGATTCTTGGTGATCTGCCATAAACCCTATATGACGTAACATAGCCAATTCTCCCAATATCTGACTTCTGATTGGTGGCCCAAGATGAAGGTTACAATGCAGTATAAAGTCATCAAAAGACAATTGAGCAAGATCTATCTATAATTGCATAAACCAAAGTTGTACATTGCCCTCCAAATGAAAAGAATAAAGTCCAACTTTTTCTTCTAGAGGTAAGTGGTGTCGAAATAAGCTTTCACATCTGTTCAACCATCTCAAAGGGTCCTCTTTGACATTAAATCATGGGAAATCGAGTTTTGCATGTCAAGGAATTATGAAACTTTCTCTTGTTTCTAATGGTGACCCTCCAACAACTCTATTTTTCCCCCTTCCAACAAGGATTTTGACTGATATGTTCAGTTGAATCAGAACCGACCATATAATTTTAGAAATATTCGATGAGTGCATCAAAGTTAGCATTTGTTTCTTCACGTCTCGCTAAATTGTTTGTTGCTCTTTCCCTCAAGCGCTAAATATTGAAAGTATTAGTAATTAAGCCTTTTCCAACAAATTCTTTCTCATCGTATATAGAGTCAATCCAAAATAACTTCTTGCGCTGATAACCTCTACTTAATGGTTCATCCCTGTTGAAGCAAAGCCCCTTAAGTCACCTTTCATCCATTTCAGATCTAGTCAATTTCTTCACAAATCTGATATGTTGAGGTGAGAAATCAGATGTGTTTTAATTTCAAGCATCTAACATTTGAGAACAAATGGATTGTTCCTTGCGTTCATAAAATAAGGATAAACTCATTATTGTAGCCAAATCGGGTGGATTATGCAACTCAACATTAAGTTTTATATGATCACTAAGATCGTTAATAAACAGTTCAATCTTTTGTGATTATGTTAGTAAAACAGCCCCCGAAATTAACTACTCAATTGGTTCTTGGTAATCTGCCATAAACCCTATATGACGTAAGTTAGCCAAGTCTCCCGATTTCTGACATCTGATTGGTGGCCAAAGATGAAGGTTACAATGCAGTATAAAGTCATCCAAAGACAACTGAGGAAGATCTATCTCAAATTGCAGAAACCAAAGTTTTACATTGCCCTCGAAATGAAAAGAATAAAGTCCAACTTTTTCTTCTTGATGTTGGTGGTGTTGAAAGTGTTGGGTATGTAGGAAGAATTGATGGGAAATAGAGGGAAGGAGAGGAATTTGAAAAATTTATAACTTGAAAGGTTGGGAACATTAAAAGTCCTCTAATGCTTTAATGAAAAAGGCAATAGTCCCTCATCGGTAATGGAAATGAAAATAGGAGAGTTTAAATAAATAAACACTCCTATTAATTGTTAAAAGGGTTGTAAAGAGGGAACCCCCTTGCGCCGTCGCCGTCGTCGTCGTCGCTCGCTCGCTTCGGCTACAGCTTCGGCTTCGGCTTTTGCAAATGATCCATCGAGAGATAATTTTTTATTTTAATTATTTATTAATTTAACCCGACCCAAATCGAATCCGCGTGCGTGACCCGTTTTAAATTCCGTTATATTCAAAATTTCCCGCCATGACTTTCTAAAAGGTTGCAACTTTCAGGAACAGTCAATACCATTTGAAAGTTTGCAACCTTTCATTAATGGTCGTGTCAATTCTGAAAGGGTAGCAACCTTTCAGAATATATTCTTATTGCCTATAAATACCATTCAGTCTTCAGAATATTTCCATACGAATTTTCTGATCCTCCTTCTTCATAAAAACACATCTTTCTTCGTGTACTTTCCTGCTGTGGATTGATTCGATGACAGTATAGTTGTTGGTATCTATACTCTACTGATTAAGATCATTTACCCTGGGAGGTTATATTCCAAATCAAACATCGGATACTAGAGGGGAATAATTTCCTTAAGGGGACACTGTGAATTTAGTGGACTTGATTTTCTTCCTAAATTATAAATAAGAGTATTCCAGATTCTGGTAAGTTTTACATATTCAATTATTTTTTACAAATAAATTTCTGTTCATCTTATTTACTGGTTCTAAAAATATCAGTTACTTCGTGTTTCTGAATAATTTATTACAACCAGTAATTTCTGATGTTCATAAAAGATATTGGCAACAATCTTAAGGAAATTATTTAAATCTTTGTTTCTTGTGGAGACAAAAATCATTGTGATTTTATACTCCTTTAAGTCTGCAATTATAATTTATTGCTTACTTATATTGTATCAATTTTGTTTATCAGAAATGGAAAACACTGGTGTTACAGTGGCTGTTGCTGCACCAACCCGAACTCTTGTATCACAAGAAGAGAATTCGGGTAAATTCGCAGGTGTGAATTTCAAAGGATGGCAGCAACGAGTATTTTTCTGGCTTAACACTCTTGGTCTGCAGAAATTTACAAGTGAAGATACTCCAGTTCCTGCTGATGATATGCAAGATAGGGAAAAATTTATGATTGTTGAAGCAGGGAAACAGTCAGACTTCCTATGTAAAGGTTACATTTTGAGTGCTTTAGAGGATGACTTATATAATGTCTATAGTGTAATAACAACTTCAAACGAGTTGTGGAATGCACTTAAGAAGAAATATAAGACAGAAGATGCATGCTTGAAAAATTTTGTGGTCGCAAAGTTTTTAGACTATAAAATGGTAGATAGTAAAACTGTTGGATCACAAGTGCAGGAACTTCAACTTATTCTCCATGATCTGATTGCTGAAGATATGGTAGTAAATGAAGCTTTTCAAGTGGCTGCAATGATCGAGAAGTTTCCTCCTTCGTAGAACGATTTCAAGAATTATCTAAAGCACAAGCGTAAACAAATGAAGCTTGAAGATCTTGTGATTCGGCTCAAGATTGAGGAAGATAACAGAAATGCCGAAAAGAAGTCACGTAAGAGTTCAACAATCATTGGAGATAATATTGTTGAAGAAGCTCCTACCAAAGACAAAAAGAGAAAGAAGTCCAACGGGCAGAAGTCAGAACAGGCCAAGAAGAAATTCAAAGGCAACTGTTTCAATTGTGGCAAGGCTGGTCATAGATCATCTGATTGTCATGCTCCAAGAAAGGACAAAAACAAAGGCAAAGGCAAAAGTCAAGCAAACATCGTGTTAAAGATGGAAGATGCAGATGACTTGTGTGCAATGATATCGGAGTGTAACTTAGTTGGAAATCCCAAGGAGTGGTTTCTCGACTCAGGTGCCACTAGACATATTTGCTCTGCGAAAGAAGCCTTTGCAACGTACACTCCTGCTGAGTACAATGAAGATTTATTCATGGGAAACACAGCAACAACAATAATTGCAGGAACTGGAAAAGTAATGTTGAAAATGACATCCGACAAAGTGTTGACTTTGAACAATGTTCTGCATGTCCCTACTATTAGGAAGAATTTAGTTTCTGCTGCACTACTCGTTAAGAACGGATTTAAATGTGTCCTAGTAAGTGATAAAGCTGTAATAAGTAAGAATGAAATGTTCATAGGAAAGGGCTACCTCAACGAGGGTCTTTTCAAACTAAATGTAATATGTTGTTGACGATATTAATAAAAATTCTGCTTCTGTTTACTTATTGGAGTTAAGTCATTTGTGGCATGCCTGTTTGGGACATGTAAATTACAAAGCCTTGAGAAAATTGGTTAATCTAGAAGTATTGCCTGATTTTAAATGCGATAAATCGAAATGTGAAATTTGTGTGGAAAGTATGTTTGTTAAACATCCTTACAAGTCTGTTGAAAGAAATTCTAAAACTTTAGACTTAATTCACACAGATATATGCGATATGAAGTCAACTCCATCTCGTGGTGGAAAAATGTATTTTATAAGTTTTATTGATGACTGCACTCGATTTTTTTATGTATATTTGCTTAATAGTAAGGATGAAGCAATTGATGCATTTAAACAATACAAAAATGAAGTGGAAATCCAATTTAATCTAAAGACAAAAATGATTCGGAGTGATAGGGGTGGAGAATATGAATCTCCTTTTGCAGAGATATGTTTGGAATATGGTATTATTCATCAAACTACTGCACCTTATACACCACAGTCAAATGGTTTGGCAGAACGGAAGAACAGAACATTAAAGGAAATGATGAATGCCTTAATGATCAATTCTGGTTCACCGCGAAATCTTTGGGGGGAAGCCATCCTTACGGCTAATAAAATACTCAATAGAGGACCCCATCGAAAAACACAATCAATTCCATACGAGTTGTGGAAAGGAAGAAAACCCAACTTGAAATATTTCAAAGTGTGGGGGTGTTTAGCCAAGGTAGAGGTTCCTTTACCGAAGAGGGTTAAATTGGACCCAAAACAATAGATTGTGTCTTTATTGGGTATGATGTGAATAGTAAAGCCTGTCGATTTTTGGTACACAAATCTGATAATCCTGAGATTCATGTTAATACGATAATTGAATCAGATAGTGCACAGTTTTTTGAAAACATTTATCCGTATAAAACTGAAAGTGAGTCAATAAGTGAAAGACCTAAACGACCACAAGAAGAATCAATGGATATTATTCTAACTAGTGAGTAACCGAGGCGAAGTACTCGACAACGAAAATCTGTTTCTTTCAGACCAGATTTTGTAGCACTACTGCTTGAAAATGAGACTCAAACATTTAAAGCAGCTATGTCTTCGTCAGAGTCAACTTATTGGTAAGAAGCAGTCAATAGTGAGATTGAATAAATTTTAAGCAATCACACTTGGGAATTGACTGATCTTCCTCCACAAAATAAACCTTTAGGATCAAAGTGGATCTTTACAAGGAAAACGAAACCTGATGGGACTATTGACAAATATAAGGCTAGACTGGTAGTCAAAGGGTACAGACAAAAGGAAGGTTTGGACTACTTTGACACATACTCTCTACTAACAAGGATAACATCAATTAAGATGTTAATAGCACTAGCAGCAGTGCATGATCTTAAAATCCACCAAATGGATGTAAATACAGCCTTCTTAAATGGAGAGTTAGAGGAAGAAATTTACATAAAACAACCTGAAGGGTTTATAGTTCCTGGTAAAGAAAAGAAAGTGTGCAGACTTGTCAAGTCACTTTATGGACTCAAGCAAGCACCCAAACAATGGCATGCTAAATTTTATCAAATAATGTTTGCAAATGGATTCAAGATTAACGAATGTGATAAATGTGTTTACATTAAAAACGTCATGAATCATGAAGTCATTGTTTGTTTGTATGTTGATGACATGTTAATAATGAGTAAAGAAATTGACGATATAAATGCTATTAAGCGCATGTTGTCCAGCAAGTTTAATATGAAAGACTTAGGAGTTGCTGATTTGATCTTAGGGGTCAGGATTATCAAAACTCCCTAGGGACTAGTATTATCTCAATCTCATTATATTGAAAAAGTATTGGATAAGTTCAATTACTTGAATTTCAATGTAGTTAAAACTCCAATTGATTTAAGTTGTACATTTAAAAAGAATGAAGGTCAAAGTGACTCTCAATTTGAATATGCCAGAGTGTTGGGAAGTTTGATGTATATTATGAACTGCATGCGACCAGATATAGCATGTGCTATTAGTAAACTGAGTCGGTACACTAGTAATCCGAATCAAACTCACTGGATGGCTATGAAACGTGTGTTGGGTTATCTAAAATGGACACAACATTATGCTTTGCATTATAATAAATATCCTGCTGTGATTGAAGGATATAGTGATGCAAATTGGATCACCGGGTCAAATTATTTAAAATCCACGACTGGTTATGTATTCATACTAGGTGGAGGAGCTGTCTCTTGGAAATCTTCCAAACAGACCTGTATTGGTCGCTCCACAATTGAATCTTAATTCATTGCTTTGGATAAGGCTGGTGAAGAAGCGGAATGGCTCCGGAATTTCCTAGAGGATATTCCATTCTGGCCCAAACCTGTTGGACCAATTTGCATACATTGCGATAGTCAAACAGCAATAGGTAGGGCATGGAGCGTTATTTACAAGGGAAGTCACGTCATATACGACGTAGAAATAACACCGTAAGACAACTGCTCTCTAGTGGAATTATCACAATTGACTATGTAAAGTCAAGCGATAATGTGTCCGATCCACTAACGAAAGGCCTAGTGAGAGAGGCAGTTGAAAGATCATCTAAGGGAATGGGTTTACGGCTTAGGACAAGTCATCATGACGGTAACTCTATCTAGTAGAATGGAGATCCGAAGAGCTAGATTCAAGGAGAAAAACAAAGTTGTAGCTGACGGTTCGACATTGTCAATTAACTCAATCCATTCCCATGATGAAGACAATGTTCAGGAAAAGGTTAAGACTTTAAGGCTTGTTAATGAGGTAATAAAGCTTAATGTTTTTAATGATTTTCTAAGTTTGATAGATTTGACCAAATAGTGTATCTATGAGATGACATGGTTAGAAATCACCTATGTGAGTGTGAAGTGGAAGCCGCTTCAAAGAGAATTTTATGTCAAAAGCCTATTCTCTATACACTCATGAAACCAGGAGGTGTTCATGGCTGAAACGAACACAACCGTAAGAATCATAAACAGTAAAGGGTTAATTGTGTGACATATGGTTGTCTAGGTATACACCAAAGTTCAACGGTTCAAAGATATCACATCTACCGATTGACCGAGTATATCCGACATATGTTCACTACGGAAAGTCCAAGGGGAAACCTACTTATCCAGATGCAATTAATCCTTGATTGTAAAGTACACAATTGTCCGTGCATTCCTATGTTATAACTATTCCCCATCAATGTGGGGGATTGTTGAGTATGTAGCAAGAATTGATGGGAAATAAAGGGAAGGAGAGGAATTTGAAAGGTTTAGAACTTGAAAGGTTGGGAATTTGAAAAGTCCTCTAATGCTTTATTGAAAAAGGCAATAGTCCCTCATCGGTAATGGAAAGGAAAATAGGAGAGTTTAAATAAATAAACACTCCTATTAATTGTTAAAAGGGTTGGAAAGAGGGACCCCCCTCGCGCCGTCGTCGTCGTCGCTCGCTTCGGCTTCGGCTTCGGCTTCGGCTTCGGCTTCGGCTTTGGCTTTGGCTTTGGTAAATGATCGATCGAGAGATAATTTTTTATTTTAATTATTTATTAATTAATTAATTAAATGGCCAAAAATTATTTTCAATTAATTAGTTGATAACAGTAGTTAACCGAAATGTTTTCAACTTTTTAGTTAACCCGACCCGACTCGGTTCCGTGCGCGTGACCCGTTTTAAATTCCGTTATATTCAAAATTTCCCGCCATGACTGTTCTGAAAGGTTGCAACTTTCAGGAACAGTCAATACCATTTGAAAGTTTGCAACCTTTCATTAATGGTCGTGTCAATTCTGAAAGGGTAGCAACCTTTCAGAATATATTCTTCTTGCCTATAAATACCATTCAGTCTTCAGAATATTTCCCTACGAACTTTCTGATCTTCTTTCTTCATAAAAACACATCTTTCTTCGTGTACTTTCCTGCTGTGGATTGATTCGCTGACAGTAGAGTTTTTGGTATCTATACTCTATTGATTAAGATCATTTTACCCTGGGAGGTTATATTCCAAATCAAACCTCGGATACTAGAGGGGAATAATTTCCTTAAGGGGACACTGTGAATTCAGTGGACTTGATTTTCTTCCTAAATTATAAATAAGAGTATTCCAGATTCTGGTAAGTTTTACAGATTCAATTATTTTTTACAAATAAATTTATGTTCATCTTATTTACTGGTTCTAAAAATCTCAGTTACTTCGTGTTTCTTAATTATTTATTACAACTAGTAATTTCTGATTTTCATAACACAGATTGGCAACAGAAAGAAGTATTCACATATGTTTAACCATATCAGAGGGTTCTCTTTGACACTAAATCGTGGTAAATCGAGTTTTGTATGTCAAGAAATGATGAAACTTTCTCTTGTTTCTAACTTGACCCTCCAACGACTCTATCTTCCCCCTTCCAACACGGATTCTGACTGATATGTTCAGTTTAATAGAACCTACCATATAATTTTAGAAATATTCTATGAGTGCATCAAAGCTAGCATTTGTTTCTTCACGTCTCACTAAATTGTCTGCATGCTCTTCTTGGAACAAATTCACTTATTCTGCTTGTTTATGTCGAATTTGGTCTCCCGAAATTCGTGTCTCTAATATCAACTTGTTATGGTCCCATGTTTTGGATCTAGTTATAGGACACTGCAAGATAAATCTAAAGCTTTCTTTTTTCTACTATGGTGCTGGTTGATTAACAGAGAACCTGCAATCTCTTTAGTTTGAAGTACTGAAAAACTAGACTAATTTTCTGCTTAACATTTTACTTAATTAAAATGCGTTAAATACAACACTAAAATGAGGAAACTGATTGTATACTGTCTACTATAACTGCATACTACAAATGGATGAGAAAATGGAGGAATAACCTCCTTACTACAAAAACATCTACCTAGAAAAAGGAAAAATAAATAGCTAAAAAGTTTTAATAGTCTACTGCAAACACTGCTAGAGAAAAATAAAAAATAAATACCTTATAAGCTTAAGAATTCTACTTTCAAATTTCCTTAAATATTCAATGGGTAGACCATTTTATAGACTAAAAGGTGCTAGCATTAGATACTCGGATGCAGATCAATACAAACATTAAGCCTTTTGAAAATTCCAACTTATTTTACAAACTTCACATTTTAATCTCTCTTATTTAGTTTCTTCATCACTAGGATATAAGCTATGGTATAATTTTTAAAGGTGAAAATATAGTATAGTTTTTTTAGAGTTTCTCCAACTTTGGACAACTTCTCTCTAGATCTTGAGGCATTATTATTGGTTTTCCAGTCTGGATCACTAGCTAAAAAGGTTCTTTTCTCGTAGAATGTCGCTCAACACAATATCATGATTTATAAGAGTATGACACTAATATCAATGGATACAAAAACACCACAGTGTTGGAGAAACTTAATCATCCCATGTATTGCCTTAATCCAACGTTACATTGTATCCATAAGACGTCCTTCTATAATATAATGACTTGCTTCTCAAGCTTATATAGTTGCAAAAACATAGATGACATCAGAAGAGTTATTATTGAAGGTACAAATTAGTTCTAATTCAATTTATTCCTAAATGAGACTTAAAGTAAGGATTAGAGATTCCATTCAAAATTTTGTTCAAAACATCTCAACTAAGCTAAAAAGATTCACTCACTTTTTCAAGGTATTGCCATCAAAGAAGAGAATTATCAGAAGAGAGGAATCAGTCGACAAGTAGAATATAGGTGACTTTCTACTATTTTTCATTTACTTTTTGCACATTTCAAGCGATGAATTCTAATAGATGAAAGATTTTAGCATTGACAAACCATGATGTTTGGGAATCTTCCATTTTAAATTTTCTTGACACTACTTGATTGAACCTTTTGTTTTCTCAAATAAAAATAGAGCAATTCCACATAACAATTAACATTTAAGTGTATAAATGGTATATATAATTTCCTAGACATCTCACTGTAATTTTTTGTAAGTCTACCAAAGCACACCAGAGAGAGAAATCTAAGGTTAACCATTTTCTCAAAAGTTCCTTTCTCAATTAAAAATCGTCTATGCTCAATTTTCTCAAGCCATAGTTAGTATGTCAAAATGGAATTTTCATGCAAGTATAATAGTGTATCAATGTTCCTAATCTATAATATGATATTATACACTAACAGTCGGAGGCTTATTATTGTCAGTATTGTTTTTACACTTCTCCTTGTTTATTTTCAACAAGCATTTTCCTTTATTTGATCCCGCCAAATGTTATCATTTTTTGTAAATCCTACGTATCTATCTTGAGGGATTACCTTTGAATGATATATGTATGGCCTTTTCTTAACTATAGAACCTAAAGCACTTGTGTTGAGCTGACATGAAATATGTTTTGATGATTGACAAAATATAAAAGAAGACCAGGTCCTTAGCAAGTCTATTGATGAACTACGTTGCAGTAGTTCAAGTTATTATAACAAAAAGATATTTTGTGGTAATAGATTTTTATTTTAGCAACAATAATGATCAGTTATCATTGGCCAATCAGCGTTATAGAGTTTCAATTTAGGACATACTTCAATGTTGTCTTCTTTCCCGAGTCTCTCGGTTCGGGCTCCCACAAAACAGTTAGTGGTAATAAGGTTTATATTTTTGCATCCAATGTATAATACATTATAAATAAATCAAATAGGACCGAACATAAAAATGTGCTGCTGTACACATTACATAAGATGTAAAGATATAACACATAGACCTAACTTAACTAAAAATCTAGCTCATGAATGAAGGATTCTTCGAATCATATAATCAAACAATCGGTCCAATCCCCAATAAATGTGGGGCTCTTAGTCCCTCTAACACACCATATATTCACCTATAAAGGGAATCCCAAAAAAGGATAAACTTGAAAATGATACCATGTAAAGATATGGTAATTTGGTCTAACTTATCTTGAAAATCTAGATCATGAGAGAAGGATTTCGAAAATCCGTAAAAGCTAACTATTTCATTTTCCAAAAAATCTGAGACTCTAACCTACTCTTATACTTGTTTAATGATCAACCCAGCTTGAGCGTGGAGCGGGATACCAAATAATAATGAACCTTGTATGAGCTTCAGTAATAATCTGCCCTAAGTAGCTAAGTTTTGGTGTTGAAGTCTCATTTCTTCACATGGTATTTGATGTTATTCAACCTGTATTATAAGGTTAGCCTAAAACGACAGATATAGAATAAGATGAAACAAAAACTACATAAAATACAAGAAGTAATCCGAGTCCACAGAAAGTACTGTGTGTCCTTAAAATATTTAATCCCCTCAGTGTACCCAATGTTATGGATTAATTTCTCTCAAGATAAAACGGATTAAACCTGTTAAAGAAATAGCGGTACCTCAAATTTTTTTAACTTCAGCGAACTTCAGATTAGCAACAAGTCACACAGACTCAGTCGATGGACACTTTGATTTATTTGAGTGAAAAATATCTGCAGAAAAGTAAAATTTCAGTGTTTGAAAAATTGAAAATTGACTTCCTTTTATAGCCATTTCAGCAAGAAACGTGTCTGTTCTGAGAAATATGTTCAGACACGATTTATCCAAATTGTTGTATCTTTTGGAAAAAATAACAACTTTTCGGAAAATGTGTCTGTTAGGGAAATAACGGCTTTTCAGAAAGTAATGACTTTTCGGAAAGAGCAACAACCTTTTGGAATGTTTCCGTTACACGCAAATTTATAAGAGATAATATTAATAGGATGTATTTGATTTAACAAAAACATATTAAATAAATTTTGTCCAAAAAAATTATCAATCAATCACATAATTGGCCAAATCCAACTCTAAATCAAAATCTAAATCAAAATCCAAAGACGAAGCTGAAGCAGAGCGAGCGACGACGACGACGTGAGGGGCATATTCTTCTTATCTCTTTAAGAAGTAATGGAAGTGTTTCCCTATATAAAGACAACAATTTCCCTTTCTTGTGCCGATATGGGAGGAATGACTTTTCATTTGCACTTTACAAATGACTTTTCATTTTCCCTCCAAAATATTTCCCTCACTTTTCATATTGTCTCTTTTCTTTTCCCATTCACACTTGCTAAACCCAACAATCCCCCACATGAATGGGTAAGGCTATTGTTAAAACATATGCATGAAATAACTTGTGTCTTGTAGGTAAAGCTTAATCGCATCTGGATAAGTGGGTTTCCCTTTAAACTTTCCGTAGTGAACATATATCAGATATACTTGGTCAATCGGTAGATTTCATCCTTTGAACCATCGAGCTTTGGTGTATACCTAGACAAAATATGTCACACAATCAACCATTGAACTGTTCATAGTTCTCATTGTTTTGTTCGTTTCGGCCATAAACACATCTTGGATAGCAAGTGCTTAAAGAACTGGACTTACCGGATTCTCCTTGAAGCGGCTTACACTTAACACTTATATAGGTGATTTCTAAATGTGTTATCCCATAGATACACCATTTAATATTCCATGTATCAAACTTAGAAACCATTAAAAAGTCCGTATGTCTTTATCCTGGTTACTAAACATTGTCTTATCATAAGAATGGAACATAAAATAATAATAATAATTTTTTTTCATGACAATGTTGAACCGTCATCAATGACTTTGTTTTATCTCCTTGAACCTAGATTTTGGGATCTACTGTCTTCTAGGTAGAGTTACCGCCACGATGACCTGTTCTCGTCCATAGTCCCATTCCCGTCGATGATTTCTCAAATCCCTCTCTATTCAGGCCTTTTCTAAGTGGATCCTACATATTATCTTTTGACTTCACATATTCAATTGTGATAATTCCACTAGAGAGTATTCACACAGAGTTATACAAAATGTTACTAGACCTTCCTATTGCAGCTTGACTATCACAGTGTATGCATATAGGGGCCATAGGTTTGGGCCAAAATGGAATATATTCGATGAAATTCCGGAGCCATTAAGCTTCTTCACCTGCCTTGTCTAAAGCAATGAATTCAGACCCCATTGTAGAGCGAGCTATACATGTTTGTTTGGACGATTTCCAAGATATTGCTCCTCCACCAATAGTAAAACTGTATCCACTTGTGAATTTTGTTTCAGTTGACCCAGTAATCCAATTTTCATCACTATATACTTCAAGAACGGCTGGACATTTGTTGTAATGTAAAGAATAGTTTTGACTGTCATCTAAGTATCCCAAAACTCTCTTCATTGCCAACCAACGACTTTGATTAGGATTTCTTGTGTATCGACTTAGTTTATTGATAGCGCAAGATATGTCTGGCCGTGTACAATTCATGACAAACATTAAGCTTCCCAATAAGCTAGCATAGTCCAATTGAGAATGACTTTCACATTTATTCTTTGCAAGATGAAGGTTTACATCAATTGGAGTCTTTGCCCTTTTAAAATTCAAATATTTGAATTTTTCAAGTATCTTTTGAATATAATGTGTTTTAGACAATGCTAGTACTTTAGGAGTTTTAAGAATTTTAATTCCTAATATCACATCAGCAACTCCTAAGTCTTTCATAACAAACTTACTAGCGAGCATACAGTTTTTAGCTTTTATATTAGCAATGTCTTTGCTCATTATAAGCATGTCATCTACGTATAGGTATAAAATGACTTCCTTATTTGGAGTATATTTAATGTAAACACATTTATCACATTCATTGATCTTAAATCCATTTGACAACATGGTTTGATCAAACATTGCATGTCATTATTTAGGTGTTTGTTTTAGTCCTTAAAGTGACTTAATAAGTTTGCACACTTTGTTTTCTTTACCAGGAACTACAAAACCTTCAGGTTGTTCTATGTAAATTTCTTCTTCCAGCTCTCCATTTAAGAAGGCTGTTTTCACATCCATTTGATGAATTTCAAGACCGTATACTACAACTAGTGCAATTAACATCCGAATTGATGTAATCCTAGTCACTGGCGAGCATGTGTCAAAATAATCAAGACCTTCTTTTTGTCTAAAACCTTTGACAACAAGTCTTGCTTTATATTTGTCAATAGTTCCATCATCTTTCATCTTCCTTTTAAAGATCCATTTTTAATCCAAGGGTTTGTTCCCTGGAAGAATATCAACCAACTCCCATGTATGATTGCTTAAGATTGATTCAATTTCACTATTAACAGCCTCCTTCCAAGAGGTTGAGTCGCTAGACAACATTGCTTCCTTGAATGTTTGAGGCTCACTTTCAAGAAGAAATGTTACAAAATCAGATCCAAATGAAGTAGATGTCCTTTGACGTTTACTACGTCTTGGACTATCTTCATTATGTTCATTCTCTTTTGGTTCTTCTCTGGGTTGTTTAGATCCTCCACTAGATGACTCAAGTCTAGTTTTATACGGATAGATATGTTAAAAAAGTTCAGCACTATCTGATTCCATTACTGTATTATCATGAATATCCGGATGTTCGGACATATGAACCAAAAAATGACATGCCTTACTAGTTGTGGCATATCCTATGAATACACAATCCACAGTATTAGGCCCTATTTTTACCCTCTTAGGTATAGGAACTTGTTCTTTGGCTAGACACCCCGACACATTGAAATATTTCAAGTTGGGGTTTCTACCTTTCCCTTTCTCATATGGAATTACATTTATCTTTGAGTGAGGCACTCTGTTAAGTGTTTGATTTGCAGTAAGGATAGCTTCCCCCCACAAGTTGTGTGGTAAACCTGAACTTATAAGTAATACATTCATCATTTCTTTTAAAGTTCGGTTTTTCCTTTCTGCAATTCCATTAGACTGAGGAGTGTAGGGAGCAGTAGTTTGATGGATTATTCCATTTTCTAAACATATTTCTGCAAATGGAGATTCATATTCTCCACCTCTATCACTTCTGATCATTTTGATCTTTTTATCTAACTGATATTCAACTTTAGTTTTTTATTGCCTAAATGCATCTATTGCTTCATCCTTACCATTTAGCAAATAGACATAACAATATCTAGTGCAATCGTCAATAAAAGTTATGAAAAAAATTTTCCCACCACGTGATGGTGTTGACTTCATGTCACAAATATCAGTGTGAGTCAATTGTAAAGGATTTGAATTCCGTTCAACAAATTTATAAGGATGCTTAGCATACTTATTATATTCAAAACAAATTTGACATTTTGATTTATGCACTCAAATTTTGGCAAAATATTTATGTTAATCAGTTTTCGCAAGGTTTTGTTATTAACGTGTTCCAAACGTTCATGCCATAAAAATTTAGACTCAATCAAGTAAGAAGAAGCAAAATCTTTATTTATATCAACTGCAATTATATTAAGTTTGAAAAGGCCATCACTAAGGTAGCCTTTTCCTACATATATATCATTTTTGCTTACTTCTACTTTATCAGAAACAAATACACATTTAAATCCATTCATGGTCAGAACTGGAATTGAAACTAAATTTTTCTCAATTCTGGAACATATGAGACCCTATTCAAAGTCACCACCTTGCCTGATGTCATCTTTAATAGGACTTTGCCAGTTCCTTTCACCTTTGCAACAGTGGAGTTTGCCATAAACAATTTCTCATCTGTAAGTACTAGCGTATATGATGAAAACAACTCTTTAATGTCACAAACATGGCATGAGGCACCAGAATCTATCCACCATTCTCTTGGATTTCCAACCAATATACATTCTGAATGCATTGCACAGAGATCATCCATTTCTCCTCTAGATTTAGTCAAGTTTGCTTGATCCTTCTTTTTCTTGTCCTTCTTAGGACCCCGCAGTTGAAGCATTTTTCATTGAATTTCACCTCAGGAGGATTGTTTTTTGGACAAGATGCTTTCTTTCTTTTCTTTTATTTTGTGGGATCTTCTTCAACAAAATTTACTCCACATATAGCTTAATTACCACGTGACATCTTTTCTGCAGAATTATTATCCTCTTTGATTCTCAACCTTACTGTGAGATCTTCAATAGTCATCTCCTTGCGTTTCTGTTTCAAGTAGTTTTTGATGTCCTTCCACAACGGAGGTAACTTTTCAATAATTGCAGCCACTTGAAAGGCATCATTCACAATCAATCCTACATTAAAGATTATGTGAGTATTAAGGAAAAAGTTAATATTTCTAACATAGGCATTAAATAAATTTATACTTTCAGAAAGGAGATCATTGATTATGACCTGCAGTTCTTGAACTTATGTGACGACGGTCTTACTGTCTATCATATGATAGTCCAGAAATTTTGCCACAATGAATTTCTTCATTCCGGAATCTTCTTTTTTGTACTTCTTTTCTAAAGAATCCTAGAGTCTTTTGAGGTTTTGATATCGCTGTACACATTGTGCAGATTATCTTGCAGGCCACTCAGAATATAATTTTTCTACAAAAAATCTGAGTGTTTCCATGCTTCTGTTAGCAAGAATCGTTCATCAGGCGGATTGAAGATAAAAACATCTTCTGCTGCCAACTCTTAAAGTCGACTCCAGAACACTTTGCAGGTTTCTCAGCCGGTTCTAAGGCAACATTTGAACGATTATATGCAACTAATGTTGATGCAGCACTTACTGTTGTAGCACTTACTGTTCGACCATTTGTTTGACTTGAATTACTCTTTTTTATCTGTAACAAATGGCAGATAACTTAAGTATTTGAAATACTAACAGTAAAGAACAAATCTTTACACAGACTGTTTCTGATTTAAAGATAAAGTTTTTATGTTCTTTTAATCGTTAATCGAATGAATTTTAATAAATTCAAGCAGAGTAGAAAACCATAAAGGTTTTAATCTCCAGAAACCTTAAATACATAAACTTACTAAATTTCTTATAATTGTTATTCAACATGTATTATAAGGTTAGCCTAAAACATCAGAAACAGAATAAGATGAAACAGAAAATACATAAAATACAAGAAGTAATTCGAGTCCACAGAAACTACGGTGTGTCCTTAAGAAATTTAATCCCCTCATTGTACCCATGGTTATCAATTAATTTCTCCCAAGATAAAACGGTTTAAACCTGTTAAAGAATTAGCGGTACCTCCAATTTCTTTAACTTCAGCGAACTTCAGAACAGCAACAAGTAACACTGACTCAGTCGATTGACAGTTTGATTTATTTTAGAGAAAAATATATGTATAGAAGGAAAATTTTAGTGTTTGAAAAATTGAAAATTAACTTCCTTTTATAGCCATCTTCAGAAAGAAATGTTTCTGTTCAGAGCAATCTGTTCATACTCGTTTTATCAAGAAAGTTGTGTTTTTCGGAAAAAATAACAACTTTTGGAAAAAATGTCTCTGTTAGGAATATAATGGGTTTTCGGAAAGAAACGACTTTTCGTAAAGAGTAACAACTTTTTTGAATGTTACCGTTACCCGCAAATTTATAAGACATAATATTAACAGGATTTATTTGAGTTAACAAAAACTGATTAAATAAATTTTGTCCAAAAAATTTATCAATCAATCACATCATTTGCCAAATCCAAATCCAAGTCCGAAGCCGAAGCCGAGCGAGCAACGACGACGACGGCGCGAGGAGGCATATTATTCTTAGGTCTTTAAGAAGTCATGGAAGTGTTTCCTTATATAACGACAACAATTTCGCTTTCTTTTGCCTATATGGGAGAAATGACTTTTCATTTGCACTTTGCAAATGACATTTCATTTTACCTCCAAAATAGTTCCCTCACTTTTCATATTCTCTCTTTTCTTTTCCCATTCACACTTGCTAAAACCAAAATTTGAGTCATGTCCGTTTGGACTTTCGATCCACACTCCAATTGTGCTTAGGCTTGGGCTTGGTAAGATAGGTGGGTGTTATAGTTCGGCATTGGTTGGGGAGTAAACTAATAGTGTTCTTATATGGACTTGATATGTCAAATCCTTAAATAAACAAATTTCACAAATTTACTACAAAAACATATCATCATAAGCTGGATGTAATTAATATTAACAATATATATTTTTTGTTGTTTCTATTTCTTAATGATAATGATTTATTATAGGTTTACATATCTAGTTCATTGATTGTTCAGCATAATCTACCTAATCACTTCGGAGATTTCACTAATTATATTTTATACCATTTAAAACGAAGTTGTTTTAAGGCAAAACATTTGTTATGTTCAAGAATAGACTTAAAAATAGAATAGAAAGAAATAAGGGCATGAGAAACGACAATAAAGCAGCGAATCAAGTGGTTTATCAAACAGTGTAAGAATGTAGCATGACATAGTATTTTAAATCATCTCCTTCTTTCTCTTAAAATTTGTTGTTCAATTTAATTTTCTATCCAAGTATATTAAAGATAGGATATGTCATCCTGAATATTCCATAATATTGTTCCAACACCAAAGGGTCACCATTACACAACTCATCTACTTAGCGGATGATGGAAGATTAATCACACAACTCCCAAACATATCCTTTAACCCTATAACTCAATATGTGACGATGTTATATTTTATCATAGAGATCATGGGCTCACGTAATGACTAATTCTTAGTTAATGTCTAATTCTCCAAGAAATGAGTTAGAAAAAATGGCCTAGTTGTTGATTACCGTTATGTAAATCAATACAAATCGGTGACCATAAGTAACTTGGTCGAAAATTCCATCTTGTTCTCAAAATTTCGCTTACATTCATAAAACTTATATGGCTTGTGGCGTTAAAAACAAAAATAGAACCAATAGTTTCATATCCTTACCTTAAGAAAATTCATCTATATATTGACATTATTAACTATATTTTCTCAGAAGTGATGGTAGTGTTCTAGTTGTTGAATCAAAGAAAGAAGAGGGCATACCCATTGACCCTTATTAGTTTATTGATCATTCGAATTTTGACTATTGATATTTTTTGAATGGTGGGGATATGAGTACTAGCGTTATTTCTAGGGAGGGCGCAAGGTTTACTTTCCCTTATATGTATTTCAAGAAAGTACATGGCCATTGGTACTTATGACACATCAAGGAACTGTTGGAAGGTTTCCCAAACTTTGGGCAACTTTGCTTTAGGTTCAAATGGCCATATTATAGAATTTTCAGTCTGCATTGACAATGTGTAAGTGTATTTTCTGGTATGATGTTCCCAAAAACATTATCATGATCTATACAATTATTGATACAACTTCAATGTGTATAAAAATTTTGCATTTCTGGAGATATTTTAGTATCTCATGTATCTTCAACTCAAAACTCTCTTATTCTATCCATTACACACCCTCTTATTCTATAACGACTACTCAATAGGCGTATATTGCTGAAAAATGTGAAGATAATAGTTGTGGCGTATGTACTTTATTTTGTTAATCATGAGTTTTTCCAAAATCCACAATTCACTATGATATATAACAACATAACATTCTTCTTTATATATCTCACAACTAATTTGGCTGATTTTGGTTTAGTGAAACTTGTTCTTGAATTCAGTAGTGAGTCAGAAGTATTGTCAAGATCATGAAGTGCATACGCCAGATCGATTAATATATTAATTCTCTAAACTAGTTTCAGTCTACCATTCTCATATATCTCCCTCTGTGGCATGAACTGAATGACTAAATCCTGGAATTTCAAATAGTTAGTACCTTTGATAATAAATCTTCTAATGTCTTCTAACTTTTAATCAATATACGACTATTGACCAGTCATTAAATAATTTGAGAGAATCTTTTGGACTCAAGCTAATATTGGGTGGAAGTAATACATGGGATAATCAAGTTTGTCCACAAGTGCAACATTTCTGTACACATTGATGCTGGTATCATACTCATAAAGATCATGATATTATATTGAAGGAATCATACAAGAAAAGACCCTTGCTTGTTGTCGATTCAGAGTGGAAAGCCTATAATATGGTCATCTGGATCTAAAACAAAGTTATCCAAAGTATGGGAAACCCTCTTACAAAAGCCTGCTCTATTTATAATGACTATGTACTTTTTGAAAATACATACATGGGTGAGTAAACATTGGTCCCTCCCTAGCAATTTATCGCTACTACTCATATCCCTACAAGGCAAAATGTTTCCATAGCTGAGATACTAAATATTAATAAACTCGGGAGCGTCTATGAGTATACCCGCTTCTCTCTTTGTAACAATCGGTAGAACACTACCATCATTTCTGAGAAAGTACAGTGAATAATGACAATAAGCAAGTGGACTACCATAAGATAAGGATATGAAATTATTGGTTCTCGATTGGATTTCACGCCATAAGCCAGGTCAATCTATTGAAAGTAAGTAAAATTTTTAGAACAAGTTTGAAATTTTAACAAAGTTACTTAAAGTTACACATTTGTATTAACCTGCATTAAGGTAATCAACCACTAGGTTTTTTTTTTATAACTCATTTCTTGGAGCATTTTGATATTGAATCAATTGATGTCTGTAGTTAATCAGACAATTACATGATCCGAAAATCTCTACGCAAAAACATAACATCATCAATAATTAGTTATAATGTTAAAAGACAATTTTGGGATTTGTGTTATTTGTTTCCAATCGTGTACTAAATAAATGAGTTGTTTAGAAGTGACTTTTTGGTGTACGAACAATGTTTTAAAATATTGATGATGAGATATCCTACCTTTAAACTTCTCGGATAGAAGGTTACAGCGAACAAAAAACATCAAGGGTCGGAGATGATCTTCATAACTATATCATCCAACATTTTCTGATAGACCAATGTGTTCCTCTACTCTATTGTTCTTTCTCATTCCCTTAATAATATATATTCTCATTTTATAATCTATTTAGGAAGGCGAATGTTTTTCCCTGCAAAAAGTTGATGTTAAATAGTACAAAACTTTATTCCGGAAATCTCCGAAGTGATTCGGTAGATAGTTCTGAACAATCAATGAACTTGATATAAGGACGTATAATAAACTTTTCTCATTAGACTAATTAATTGTTCAAATAGGGTATTTATACAAGGCATTTGAACAAAGGGATCAGGAACAAATCAAAAAAATATAAATTAAACTAAAAGAAAATCTTTACTGTTATAAATAGGGATTAAGGAAGAAAACAATACAATCATTAAAAAACAAATGATAATATATTTACATTTATGAATGAGAATAAATAAATAAATAAATAAAATCAATAAAATTATACCCGAGGGTACCCCTGGGCGTAAATATGGGCCATAGGATCATTTATGAGCCCAAGTTAACCCTGAGCTGACATATCATAAGCATACTAAATGATTAATTAATAAATAATATGCGGAAGTTTAAATAGTGATAATTCAAAGTCGGGATTACCCAATATAATCTAAATATATAAAAGACTATGACTTTGATAAAAACTGGAGGATTAAACACAAAACAAAAATTGTATGTAGTACTTTGTCTAAAAAAACTTTAACTGACTAAAGTTCTTGGGACATGGCCATATCTTACTCTGCAAAAACTCAAAAACTAAATAAAAATACAAGTTTAGAGCATATATGTTGTCCTCGAATTATAAGGTCTCACCGCTGAACAAACTTAAGAGGAGATCAAGAACTAATATATGTGATAGGTATGTTGAGTACCCAAAGCTACATCATGAAAGGATGTAACATACAAGATGTGTCAGTACTTGGAATGTACTGAGCATGCATGATAAAGAGTATAGCTGAATAATATACATAATTTTTAAAAACATACTAGTAAATAACATAATCATATTTGAATGTAGATGCGGAAATATACAGAAGGCTAAGCTAAATGCACTAACAAAGAATAATCCTTGGTATGACATCTTAAGAATGAATGCTGAAATATAATTGATGACCTGGTCAAATGCATTGATGTCTTACTGTGGCAACTACTATTAAACGACATACAACTACTTTATCTAAAGTGGAGGGGCACATAATTATATACTATGAGGGTGGCTGTAACTAGTTAAATTCGGTATTAAGCCTATTCCCTACAGGGATGTGTACAATACAACATATCTGAAATAAACAGCATAGCTGAAGATTTTGACATGCTAACTTAAAATGCTACTTGATGTACTAAAAATGCAACATTATGTAGTGAAATGAAAGATTTTAAAATTGATGCATGTATATATTTATAAGTGACCTAGCAAATAAAAATATGAATTAAATGAATCTGTGCTACTAGGGTTCTAAATTTCCTGAAAGGATTAAGCAACATGGTTATGAAAACATAATACCCCCTTAACGATTACTCTAACATGAAATTAACAAAAATTAACTAAAAATGTAGTAACCCTAAGTCTAAACATGATATAGAGAATCAAGAATCTAACTAAATTATATGGACTTAATAGGTGAAAGGAACCCAATAGTCAAATCCCACATGCTTGGTGACGAAATATATAGAGAAATCCTTAGATTTTGGGGCTAAAAGTTGAAGAAAATTGTTGCTTGTTCGTGAGAATTGTGGTCAACTTTTCCTCTTCTTTTTGTTCCATGTTTGGATGATTTTAGGTGAATGAGGTTTCTTGGTGTCTCTCAATATGTAATAAGGCTTAGGATGAGTAAAACGATGTAGTTTAGGAACAAATCTATCATGTTCAAGTGCTAAAGGGATGGTAAAAAGAACTAAATTATCCTAACATAAAAGGTGTCGAAGGCCACCCGCGTTACGTACCATACGTCGAACTACCAACCGTAGGTATGGTCTTCAGTAGAGTTATTGAGATAGGGATTCACTAAAATGAGCATAACATTATAGATAGAGATTAGATTTTACAAATTTAGTGGCTATGGAGAGACATTTCACGTATCTATTATGCATAATGTCAGGCACCACCTAATTCATTTTGTGCTTAATGTTATGACCATTTGAATATTACCCAAACACAATTTCCATCTAACTGGTTGCTGACCCTCACCTACAGTTCGTAGGTCCTATAACGAATTGTATTGGTCGATAGTGGCTGGACTCATAGACTATAAATATTTTAGTCCTCAATGATGGACCCCACCTGTGGACCGGTGCTAGACCATGGACCATCAGTGGCTTCCGTGGTTCTTGCACTACATCAGGAAAGCTGCATTTTTTTCAATCTTCTAAAATCATACGTATAACAAAACCTCCCTTTTATAACATTCATCCTCGAATGAAGTATAAAAGGTGAGTATGGAGGGAACAAGATGCAATCCCTACCACTAACTACTAGAAACTCATATCTGACTAAACTGAGTTCGAAAGACATGTAAAATATGTTGAAATTGCAACAACAACTATGGAAAAAAGTATCAAGACTGAATTTTCGCAACAGTAAACTGAGATACTAGATAGGAAATTATTATCTAAAACCTCAAATTGCTACACCCCGAGGTTACCCTTAGACGCGTACATGGGACATAGGATCAGAATGACCCCAAGATAACCATCCCTGTATATGATAATACTACTTAAATAAACTGAATTAAATAGTCACTATCCAAAATCTAAATCATAATGTAAACTGAATTGATGGAGAACACCCATATGTTGTTTGAATAAATGAAAATTGAGAGTTTGAATACCAATGACAAGTCCAATTATAAGACTAAAGTTCAGTATATCTATATCTAAAATAAAGTATCTACTAACTATAAATGATGGTACATGCCCTTGCTAAGTTTATAAAAACTAAAACTAAAGCTAACAGAAAGAAAGATAATCATATCACTTGTCCTAAAAGAATTAGAATTCACCACTGATGCTACTATAATAATCATGAAGCTATCTATGTTGATCTAGATGTTGATGACTTAAATCTTCATTAGGAGAAGATGTAGTTTAGAGTGTGCATTAGTATTTGGAAGGAAATGAGCCCATAGAATAGAGTAAAACTGAACAATAAAATAACTTAATAAGTAATAAAGCAATAATATGAGTTGAACATGATAAGGATACTGAGAATACTTAGGTTGAAAACTGAACTTCATTGATAATTTGGTCAATGCAATAGAATGTGGCTAAAATGTGAGAGCTACGAATAACTAATATAAAACAACATGAGCTAAATGTAGAGTCCGATGTATACACCCCATCAAGAGGATGCACTATACCCTACTAAAGGTATAGAGTCATGCTAGCGTTATCACTAAAATGATGCCCACGGAGGGGACTTACAACCTGTGGGTCATGTAAACATGGAGTGACTGACGCCAGTCCACTCGGTGTTAAGCTTCTCTCAATTTATTATGTACTTTAGAAATTATGACTAATGTTCTCTGATAGTAATCGATCTATAACTTAAAAGTAATGACTTGAAAACAATAATAAAACATTATAACTATTGACAATAATGTATTGGCAAACTGAGAGAAGTTTATATACATTACCGAATTTACTGACCTAGTATGTGTAATTTATGAACTAAAAGAACTACATAGATATGTTTCTGAGTTTATGCATGAATCTAGGAAAAAAAATAGTATAACATATTAATATAATTTGAATCATCGTAATAGCTAAAACCCAAAAAAAATCTAATAATCAAGAAACCCCACGTCTAGAAAATATTATGGGAATAAAGATTCTAACTGAAAATTGGGGACCTAATGTGTGAAAGAACTCACTAGTGAAATACCTTATACATGGTAAATAATTAAACAATTAAATATTTCGATTAAGGGTTTAAACTTATCAAGACTCGATGTATTCTTGGGAAGGGTTTCGTAGTGTCTTTCTCCTGCTACACTATAATTTTCTATGTTTTTGTGAATAATCTACTTTAGACAAGTTCTTTTTATGTTTCTAGGATAAAACTAGTCAAAATTAATTAGTTTAGGCCCAACGCATAAGGAAAAGAACAAAAGACCCATGACGTAATAGTTGTCGAGAGCACCGACGGATAGGATGAACTGAAAGTCGATCGACTCATTATCTGCGATGGTTAACCATATGTAATTATTAAAGATTTAATTTTGAGGGTATGATGCATGAACACCGACCTCGGTCCGTGACCTGATATACAGTTTGTGGGTCCGTCCTTTGCTTAACACTTAGAGGGATTTTTGGGGCTCAGTCTGGGGAGGTTTATAGATGCGATCCACGGACCACTAGCATGTTCCATGGGTCACCCTATGGTCTCTGTGTGTCAACCATTGGTTGTACCTACATGTTCTGAAAATCTGCAATGAGTTTTCTTTAAAGATATGGGGGTTACATTATCTCCGCCTTTGAAATATCCATCCTCGAAGGAAGACTAAACTAACTAAAATAGAGGGAAGTAAGTGGAAACCCTACCACTAAACATTGGAAGCTGACATTGGATTGAATTATGTTGAATGAACATGTAAATGCGCCGAAAACAGAAGTATAAACTGAATGTACATGAAACTAAGACTTAATTTATGCTTGAACGACTAAAAATATTGAGAGAAACTATTACCTCAAGGTGTAATTGTTTTCGGAAGACAATGGGGAAGATATTGTGCCTTTATGGTTTCGTCTGCTTCCCAAGTAGCTCCCTCTACTGATTGACTCCTCCACAAAACCTTGATCGAAGAGACTTTGTTGTTTCTC
Organism: Solanum pennellii; assembly: GCF_001406875.1. Classification (NCBI taxonomy): domain Eukaryota; kingdom Viridiplantae; phylum Streptophyta; class Magnoliopsida; order Solanales; family Solanaceae; genus Solanum; species Solanum pennellii. The sequence continues at coordinate 15,385,078 of NC_028640.1, forward strand.
AACGTTGGAACTTTACAATCAAGAATCTCTACTGTTACATCTTCATAAGTTAGACTATCCATCACCTCTACACTTTCTAAAGGCACAATAGATGACGGGTCACCCACACTCTTCTTGAATAATGTAAAAAAAATGAATCCACTAATTCTTGTTCTTTTGGAAAATCTAACTCATAAAACACATTACGAATAATTTTAAAGATCTTTTAAGGGCCTACATATCTTGGAATGATCTTCCCTTTCTTGATGAATGCAATCACCCCTTTAATCGGTGAGAGTTTACGAAAACCCAATAATCAACTTCGAACTCTTGTTCCTGTCTCCTCGCATCTTCATAATATTTATGGTGACTCTTAGTTGGATTTATTATATCCCTAATGAGTTGAACTTTCTCCATAGTATCATGAACGGAATCTTGCCCTATCATGGATTTTTCACCTACTTAAAACCAAGCAACTGGAAACTCACTTCTACGCCCATACAATGCCTCATAAGGGGCCATCTTAATGGTGAAATGATAACTTTTATTGTAGGGGAACTCTATAAGAGTATGGTGATCATCCTACCTTTTAAATTGATCACACAAGCTCTTAACATGTCTTGTAAGGTGTGAATGGTACGCTTTGCCTGCCAATCCGTCTTCAGATGAAATGTTGATCTAATATTAACTTGAGTACAAATACATTTCATAACATGTACATGACAATATAGGCAAATTTACCCCATACTGCCTTAATATCTTACTAATGTAAATTTTTGGGGTAGTTCATTAGAAAATTTGTCGTCTTGACAACCAAAAGTTATGCAGACTTAGTAACTATGTAACAATAACCAAAATGGTGTCATGGTGCGAGTACAAGGTAAACATCTTATAAAATCCATGTTGATCACTTCCCACTTCAAAGTATAAATTTTGATCTCTTGATTCATACCTTTTGGTGTCTGATGTTATACGTTCACGTGCTCGCAATTAAGACGCTTAGCCAAACAATATGATAAATTTTTTTCATACCTTTACAAAAGACTTCCTGCAGATCACATTACATCTTAGTGGCACCCGGATGAGTATAATATTTGGAGTTATGAGCTTCTGCAAAGATCTCCTATATCAACTCACACACGTAAGGAAAACATAACCGACCCTAACAACGAAGCACACCATCTCACCTTTAGGAAAACCCCTCAACTCTTTGTTTATTGATTGCACCCTTTAATCAAAGAAATATCGAATAACTCTCTTGAGTTTCGTTAACCTCCACTACCAATGAATATTATAACCTATTCTGAACTATTACACCACAACTTGTCATGCTTACAAGACAAACTCCTAATGAAGAAAGTCTATGAACATGTTTTGTTAGTTCCTTCATTTCATTCCCTACAGGTTCCACACAACCCATCGATAGTTTTCTTAGACAATCTGCTACTACATTGTCCTCACGTTGATAGTAATGCACACTTATATCATAGTCTTCGAGGAACATAAACAAACTTCTCTAGCGAAGATTTAACTCTTTCTGGATGAACACATACTGAAAGGCTCCTATGGTTTAGTAACACCACCATGTGAACACCATACACGTAATGTCTCCAATGTTAAGTGAAAACATCACCAGTGCAAGCTCCAGATCATGAATGCGATAGTTTTTCTCATTTCCCGTAAGTTGACTAATATGATATGTTTAAACCTTACCTGGTTGCATTAACACACAAACTAGGCCGACTTTTTACACATCACAATATATCACATAACCATCTAAACCCTCTGGTAAAGTAAAAAAAGGAGTTGTACTCAACCTACTTTTAAATTGTGCAAAGATTTTTCAATGATAATTTAACTAGTGAAATTGAACCTTTTTGTGAGTCAACTTATTCAATGGAGAGAGAATAGATGAAAATCCTTTCACAAACCTTCAGTAGTAGCCCGCCAAGGTAATGAATCCTCTAATATTTGTTGGCGATATAGGTCTTGGCCATTTTTTACTGATTCAATCTTATGAGAATCCACTTGGATCCTTTCTCTAGACACATTATGACCAAGGAAAGCGATAGATTACAACCAAAACTGAGATTTTTTAAACTAAGAGAATAGTTGGTGATCTTTGAGAGTATGTAGAACTACCCTCAAATAATTCACATGTTTTTCCTTATTCCTAGAGTAAATTAGGATATCATGAATATAGACGATAATGAAAAAGTGTAAATACTTAATGATTACAATGTTTGTCAAGTCCATGAAATTTGCAAGAGCATTAGTTAGTGCAAAAGATATAAATAATAATTTATAATAATCATACTGAGTGTTAAAGGTTGTCATTGGAATGTCACTATTCTTACATAGAGTTAATTCAAACATTATATGAGGTCAATCTTTGAGAAATGTCGAGCACCCTGTTGTTGGTCAAACAAGTCATATATCTTGGGGATGGGGTACTTATTCTTGATTGTGACTCAATTAAACTACCTATAATCGATTTCTGAGAGAACCATCTTTTTTTTAATGAACAACACTAGTACATCTCAAGGGGAAATATTATATCTGATAAATCCCTTATCGAGAAGTTCTTTCACTTGCTCCTTCAATTACTTAAGATTATATAGAGCCTTTATATAAGAAGGAATAGAGATCGGTTGGGTATCTTGAAGGAGACCAATTCAAAAGTCGATCTACCTTTCTAGAGGCACTCTAAGAAGATCTTTTGGAAACATTTCTCAGAACTCATTTACAACTGGAACTGACTCAAGATTTGGAGTTCTAGAGTTTTGATTCTTTATTAAAACAAGAAAATATAGATAACCCTAAGAGATGATCTATACCGAAATTAAATGATAAATTTAACCCTTAGAGATTATATTTTTTTACCTTTAGGTAAGAAATAAATCTACCCATATATTTTATGCCATGGTCGTTCCATTCTAAAATTTGTTTGTCGAGAAATTAAAAACAAACAATCCTAGTTCTACAATCGACTCAGACATAACATGAATGTAATAAATCCATGCATAGAAGGATAACAAAGTCTACCATTGATAGTTCTACGAGATTGTCTAAAGTGAGTTTCGGGGAGACTGTGATAGGGCAATATCTATAAACGTATCTTGCTATAAGTGGATCACCGACTAGAGTAGAGATTCAGAATGGTTTTGAGAGTGTTTGTGGACATATACTTAATCTGAATGATACATAAGGAGTTAAAAAGGAAAGAGTATCCTTTGGATCTTACAATGCATAAACATCAAGTTAAAAGACTCGTAATGTAAAATGAATAAATCACGATAATCTTTCTTATCTAGGTGAGTCTAGAGAGCATACAACATGTTTCGACATTGACCTATGAATTACCTTGCTTATTTAGGAGACTTATTTGTGATATTGACATTTTGTACTTAACTTTACAAATTTTACCTGCTTGACCTACTTTTGAAGGACAATCTTTCAACATGTGACTAACTTGACAACACATAAATCATCCTTCTTTTCTTGAATGAAACACGCCCGAATGGTTCTCACCACACTTTGGAAAAATATGGTAGGATCTACTGCGGGAAATACTATGTTGAGTCTTAGAGACTAATTCCTTACATTTCTGATCATTTAAAAACTTGGAGGATGGAACACTAACTGATGAAGGTGCTGCAATTGAAGACTTCTACTTAAACATTGAGCCATTTGAATAACCCAATATATCTTGAGAATAGTCATAGTTGTCTATCCTAACCTTAATATTCTTCTAAGCGTGCTCCCTAATCTTATCACCCTCAAACTCTTGAGCATTAGGCATTACCATAGGGATGTTTATATTTTCCAACAACATAGTATTCCTATACTCTATTTTACATTATATGCTACCTTATACATGAACTTGATCATTTGAGCCTAAGAATAAGAAACCATGTGAGGAGCATTACCTGGAAATTGGGTGAACATGAGTCTATACTTTTGGATTGTCATAAAATCCTGCATCAAATTCATAAAATCTTGAGCTTTTTCCTCCCTTAACTCTCTTTGTAAGAACATTTCCAAAAAGGTCTCACTATATCTATCCCAAGTACATGTATCCCTCAAAAAATATTCGTGATATAAACAATAAAGTTTTTGGATCCTTACAAATCTTCTACCCTAGAACTAGGGCGGATTCATCCTAACAAGATCCCAAAACTGTAGCTACAGTAAATCAAACATTATCATTTTCTAGTACAAGAACTTGTTGATTGTTCTATTTGTTAACACTCTGAGCCAACAACTCAATAGATTCAACATTTAAAACTTATTAATTTAGGATCTTTCTGTTGATTCCCGGTGTTCACATTCCTTGAGTTAGTTGTACAAGAAGACATGATCTAGAACAGATAACAAAGGTTAGAATGAGAAGTTGGATCATGCCTCACTCATGATAAGAGTAACAACGAGATGATGTTTTTTACTGAAGCAACTTGTAGCTTCCCTCTCATTAGATATGTTGCACTTTAGACCCATGAAAATGACTTTACTTAGTGTGTATTTTTAGATATACTAGGACTCGTAAACCTAATAATCTTATACAAAGTTTGTTAAGACTCGAATCTACCCTTTAGACTCGTACATGGACCTAGGATCACAATAACCCCAAGCTAACTTTCATTGCATATCATACACATTATTAAATATATTGAAGTAAAAAACCATTGTGTGGAAGTTAAATTATCATGTAATTTTAAATGATGGGGATTACCCATATAAATTTGAATAAATTTAATTTGAGACTTTGAATACAAATGAGACTGCAAATTCTAAGCCTAAAAAGATAAATCTAACTATGTCTGAAATAAATCATTTACTGATAAACAGTTTGAGGACATGCCCCGACTATATCTATAATTGATTAAACTAAAGCTAAAATCAACAAAGATAATCATGTCCCTAATCCTGAAAGAATGAGGACTCACCTTTAATGTTTTGAAGTGAAAATTGGGAACAAATCTCTGTATGACCTGACTGATGAGGATTTGAACCTACATCACGAGCTTGAAAGGTACTGAGTATGCAAGATCCAGTAAAGTGGAACAATAACATAAACGAATAAGTAACAAAGCAATAATATGAGCAGAATATTATAAGGATACTGAAAATACTACACATGAATAAACTGAATGCAATGACCAAGTTATTACAAACTGAGGTTGAAAACTGAACTGTATAGATAACATGGTTCGTGCAATAGAATCTAAATTAAATATGATACCTACTAATAACCGACATGAAAACACATGAGCTAAATGTGTTGTTAGATATATACGCCCCATTAAGTGGAACAAATATACCCTATGATAGGTATTTAGGCATGAAGGCACAATCACTAAAATGATATCAATGGAGGGGACATACAACCTAAAAGACTCATGGTTCTAGGACATAGAGGTGACTTACCCTAATCCACTATGTATTAAACTTCTCCCGGTTGATTATGTAATTAACAAATTATCATTGAAGTTCTGTGATTATGATAGCTTAATGTAGTTGTAACACCTTGAAAATCCAAGACGTGTCGTAAAGCCTAACATAGGTGTCATAAAGTCTAAATATTGTTTTAAGTACATTTTAATGAATATAGGTCATTTAGGAAGTTTATGAACCAAAACATCCAAGAACGTCCATCTGAGAGTTTGGTTCAAAAGGGTACTAGTGTGTCTTAGCCTGTTTGACTAGTTTGTAGGAGTTGGAAATGTACAAAAATGGTGAAAAGGTATCTAATTAGTGTTTGAGTTGTTTCATGGTTGAAACGTACGGGTAAAATTCCTCAGGGACCAACCAAAGGCCCTTGAGGAGAACCCTTGCGTTTGAAGAAACAATACCTGGGAAGTGAGCATCGACAGGACCTCCTACGGTCCGTGTGTGGACTGACGAGGCGTCGATGCCACCGTCGTCCCATAATTAGCCAAGTTGAGGAAGGAACCCTCTTTAACAGTCTCTGAACTCATCGACGTAGTGTAGGAAAGAGAGGTGAGGGTCCGTAGATTCAAAGGCGGCCCGTCGGCGTGGTTTAGTCTGTGAATGGTGAGTTTCCTACTCATATTTATATTTATTTCATTAATTAATTAGGTGTTTAGGCGTTATTTAGGGATTAATGGTAGACAAATTATCTAAGTTAAAACCCATATAAAAGCCCCAACCCCAATTAAACTAATTACAACTCTAAAACACAAACTCTCTTCCTTCTCTCTTCTTTTTATCTCTAATTGAACTAACCATTGAAGACTAACAAGGATAAGGGTATGGGGGTTGGAAAGGGATGAATTCACCATCAATTCATCATCAAACGTTAAGGTATGGGATCTAATTATCTTTGAGACTATTTCCTCAAAGGGTTCTTTCAAAATGAATTTCAAAAGTTGAGTTTTCTTATGGGTTTCATCCAATAACGAAATTGAAGTTATGAATTGAGTTTTTGATGATTTATTTAGGCTATATTGAATAGATTAACATGTAATTTAACTTGTTAATGTTAATTGTTGATGGTTCGTTCTAAATTAAAGAATATGTTCCTCAGTCTATAACCTTAGGTTTTTATCTTGACCTATATTGTATTGTGATCATTCAATTGACTTTGTTATTGATTAGATTACTATACTATGGTGTTATTATGAATAAATAAGGATGTATTATAGTACTGTAATACTAGTTCTTCAGATGTGATTTAGGTTATGAATCATATTGTGAAATTAGCCTAAGTATCTTGTCTTAAGTTATGATAAACTGTTGAATTGTGTTATAGAGAAGCAATTGGCATTTTTATATTATTGGTTATCATTGTGTGATGATCTTACTCCCTTAATAGAATTGATTTATGGGCTTATGGTAAGACCTTTATGATGATAAGGAAGACTTAGTAAGTCTTAGAATCTCCATCTTTACTTCCAATTGTGATTAATTGTGGTTAAGTCATGATATTATATTGCAATATGCCTTGTATTAGGATTGATAAAATGGTATGATGATTTAATTTAAATGTCTTTATTATGGTTGTGAGATTGATTAGGATGTAAATGTTATAAGGATGGTGATGTATACCAATGTGCCTTATTATGAAATGCTATATAATGTGTTAACCTCACTTATATGAATTGTGATGAAAGGAATATACTCATACAAATTTTATTGAGCTATTGATGATGATGATTATAAAAGGGATAGACCCTATGACTTAATCTAAGATATGAATGTTAATAGAAGTCTTAAATAAATTTCAATAAAGGGACTTAGCTTAGTACCGAGTGAACATGACTATGGGAGGTGATGACTTCCCAATGAGGAAGATTCGCCCTATAGTTCTAATTGAGATGTTTACTTCCCAAAGAGGAATGCTCATCCAATGGATTCCCATGAGAGAAGGACCCAACTACCAAGTAGTATCAAGAGGGAATATACTATCTCTTAGTTGTTGAACTATATTGCCCCCATAGGAAGACTATCTAGTGGATCCACCTAGAAAGCTACATTTGTGTTTGGTTCGACTTTGGCCGGTGGACCACCTTCCATCGGTGTAAGGTTTTACAACGCCAGATTCCACACTTCGCTCATGTCGTATACGTAGATTAAGGCAAGTGTTCTCTAAAGTATAATAAATTAATGGATTATAAACTAAATAAGGTGACTTGAGAGGTTTAACTTAGCCTAGGTAGGGGTATGGGACTGTACCTATGTCTTGCAATAGTTGATTTTGATGTAAGATTTAGGAAGTTGATATTATATATGCATATGATAATGATGTATATGATGATAATGTATTGATGCTATAATGTAAATGGATATATAAGATGATGAATATCCTCTTGATATATGTAGTTAGACTATATTGTTAAAGTTTGACATTGGTTATATTTTCTTATTAAGTTTACATTGTTGAGCAAGGTTATGGTGCTTTGCTTGGTCATTGGACGTGTTGACTTGATAAGGATTCATGACTAGTTGTTTTGATTATTATGATATGATTGACACTTATTCTTTTGATAGTATTCCTTGATGTTAGGGTTGTAGTAAATCATGGTTTCAAGTATGTTGGGATAAGTATTACTTATTGAGATAGTAAGCATGTTTGGTTGGTTGATATGACTTGTTTGGCTTTGCACTACTCTTAAAGGGGTAAAATTGCATGTTTCCACTAAAAGTCCCCTTTTAGCATGTTTTTCTTGTATATATGCATAAGGTCTCATACTTAGTACATGTGGAGTAATAACCCATTTTCTTCCCTTTTCCAAATCATTTTAGGTTTCGGTCGTTAAATGTTTGGAAGGCGACATTGTTGAAGGCTTGTATTCTTCATTTTATCCAAGTGCGGTAGGTCCTCAATTTTTGAGGGAAATGACACCATTTAACTTACAGACTTGTTTTGATCCTAAAGAATATTTAATTTCTTTAATTTTAAATTGAGAATTGTACTTGTTGGAGTGATGTAAGGTCTATGCCCATATTGTGATAATTGTTTATAACAACAGACATCCTTGAAAGCATGAGGTCCTACCAAGTCCGGATAGCTGCACCGTTGTATCGTAAGCTCTAGAGTCCGCCTGCACTTGCAGCTAAAAGTATAGAGTTGAATAGGATTAGTACATACTTGTACTAAGTATGGGTATTTGCAAGCGTACACCAAGGTCATGCATGATTACGAATATCTCTTTCTTATCGATATGAATTATGGAAAGTTATTTCAGTGGACTTGCCAAATCGTATTAGGAAAGTAATGTCATAAGAGTAACTTGAATTATCATACTTATCATTTTGCAAATAGCACATAACATATTGCGAATATCATATCACATAGTTCATATTATTCTTTCTTATACCATAAGACCTTGGAACCATGGACTTCACATTAGGACTTCCCAAAATGAGGGCTCAACCCATGGGTCTTCAACTAGGGAGCCTTCTTTAGCTAACACACAGTCTGTTTCATTCATTCATAAGTACTTCATTTTTTATTCTTTCATATAATAGTCCAACCACCAGTCATACCTATGATCTAGTTTAAGACTCTCATAGGGTTTGTTGTGCAATGAGCAACAATAACCTGGTACCATTACTTAAGTCTAGATATCCTCTAGATTACCCTATCCTAACACCTTTGGTATTGTTCATTTCATTATGTGGATTCGTTGAGGCTGGCCTCATTATTTCTTTGGGAATTTTAACCTTAACCGACATAGATAATGTGAGCATTATCAAATCCAGTGTCCTCCCCACACTAAAAAGAGGTGGAATCACCAGCCTAAGTGACCCGAACATGCTAGCGTGAATAAGGAGTAGAACCTTGCTAGATCCCTATATTGGCAGTATAGTTTCAAAGACTAGGGGATATAAGGAGACCCATACCGATCATGAAGGACAGTCTCATCTCATGAGATTTACTTGAACCTTCGCCTTCCCGAAAGAAGGAATCACCACTCATAGCTAGACTATCGATGTTCAGTATAAAGTTCCATTACATTCAACTCATACATCATGGAAGTTGGCTTCTATCATTAGGACATCATAGCTCATTAGATGATTCCTCAACTTATCATTTGTATTAAGTAAGCATTAACTTCAATGCTTTCATTAGAGTATTCATAGAGACTGGTCTTTTCATTTACTTTACACAAAATTGAGTATGATTGTATGTGTGATAGCATCTACGATACCAGCAATATCAATGAACCCGATTATTGCAATTGCTCAGGATAGCCTTTTTTAGATTCTAGGGTCTATTTCTTAGTTCAAGATCCCTCTTACTTACTGGAATCAAAGAATAAGTAGATCTGGGGATAAACTAACCGAATTTCGTCAATCTATCCATAATAACCCAGATTGAGTTAGCTTGCCTACGTGTCCGCGGGAAACCCACTATGATGTCCATATTAATGTCATCCCACTTTCAAGTAGGAATATTTATTACTGTCAAAGAAACCAATTTTTGATTATCGGCTTTAACTTGTTGGCATGGAATGGTAGATATTATTGTAAGCAAACTCAATAAGATAAAGGTGATCATCCCAACTATCCTTGAAATCGATCACACAAGTTGTAAACATATCTTCTAAGGTATGATTGGTACGCTTTTCATGCTCATCCGTCTGTGGATGAAATATTGTACTAAGGTTAACTTAAGTACCAAGACCTTTCTGAAATGACTTTCAAAAATGAGAGGTGAACTGAAGACCTCTATCTGAGATGTTAGACAAAGGAACCCCATGCAACATTACAATTTCATTGTTGTATAGCTTGGCATAGTCCTCCGCCGTAGTCCTGACCTCTAAAAAGCGAGTAGACTTAGTCATCCTATCAACTATCACCCAAATGGAGTCATGCTGTCTGCGAGTACGTCGTAACCCTGTGATGAAATCCATATTGATCACTTCCCACTTCCAAGTAGGAAAGTCGATCTATTGAGTCATACCTTCTGGTTTTTGATATTCTACCTTGATTTGTTGGCAATTAGGGGACTTACTCACAAAGTCAGTTACTTCTCTCTTCATGCCATTCAACCAATAGACTTATCGCAGGTCGCGATATATCTTAGTGTCAACTGGATGAGTAGAATACCTAGAGTTGTGGGCTTCTGCAAGAATATGCTCTCTCAACTCGCCCACATTAGGAACACACAATCCACCCTGTTAGCGAAGTACACCATCTCCGCCTTGGCAGAAAGCCTCCACTCTCTAATTGTGGACTGCACCCTTGAGTTGAAGCAACATTAGATCACTGTCTTGCTTCTTCTTAACATCCACCACCAAAGAAGATTCTGCCCCATTTTGAACTGTTACAACACTCTCTGATATGCTAATAAGGCAAACTCCAAAGCGAGCAAGACTGTGAACATCCTTCACTACTCATTCCTTTCTTCCTCAACATGGGCTACACTACCTATAGATAATCTACTAAGAGCATTGGCTACTAAATTCACCTTACCAAGATGATTATGAACTCTCATATCATAATCAGTAAAAGAACTCAAGCCATCTACTCTGGCAAAAATTCAACTCTTTATGGGTGAACATATACTGAAGGCTCTTATGATCAGTGAACACATCTACATGAACACCATACAAGTAGTGCCTCCATATCTTATGTGCAGACACCACTACTGCAAGCTCAAGGTCATGAGCTAGATAGTTCTTCTCATGAACATTATGTTGTCTAGAGAGATACGCTATAACCTTATCTCACTTCATCAACACACAACCTAGGCCAACTCTGGATGCATCACAATAGATCACATAACCGTCTAAACCCTCTGGTAGAGTAAAGACAGGAGTTGTAGTCAATATAGTTTTCAATTCTTCAAAGCTTTTGTCGCAATCATCTGACTATTAGAACTTGACTATCTTCTGAGTCAACCTAGTCAATGTTGAGGCTATGGATGAAAATCCATTTATAGTCCTTCTGAAATAACCCGGTAGACGTAAGAAACTTCTGATATCTCTAGTAGAGTTAGGTCTGGGCCACTGCTTCAGTTCTTCTATCTTCTATGAATTCCCTCGGATCACTTTGCTAAATACAATGTGACTAAGAAAAGCAACGGATTGCAACTAATATTCACATTTGCTAAAGTTAGCGAATAACTGGCGATCCTTGAGAGTCAGTAGAACAACTCTCAAATGAGTTGCATGTTCTTCCTCTTTCCTACAGTAAATTAGGATATCATCAATAAAGACGATAATGTACAAGTCCAAGTACTGTTTTGAACACTCTATTCATCAAATCAATGAAAGTTACATGAGCATTGGTTAGTCCGAACTACATAACTATAAATTCATAATGACCATACCGATTTCTATAGGCTATTTTTGGAATGTCATTATCTCTTACTCTAAGCTGATAATAACCCGATCTGAGGTCTATCTTTGAGAAATGACTAGTCATCAATCCTGGAGATGCGATACTCATTCTTGATTGTGACCTTGTTCAACTACCTGTAGTCAATGAACATTCTGAGAGAACCATTTTTCTTCTTTACGAACAACACTAGTGCACCCCATGGAGAAATACAAGGTATGATGAAGCCCTTATTTAGAAGGTATTTCAACCGATCTTTCAATTCCTTAAGCTCTGATGGAGCCATTCTGTAAGGAGGAATATAAATAGGCTGGGTATCGGGAAGGAGATTAATTCTAAATTCGATTTCCCTTTCGGGAGGGACTCTGGGAAGATCTTATGGAAATACTTCTTGACATTCACATACTACTGGAACTGACGCAAGAGTTGGGGTTTCAAGGTTAGAATCCTTAACCCAAACTAGATGATAGAGATAACCCTTAGATATCATCTATCTGGACTTAAGGTAAGAAATAAATCGTCCCATAGGCGCTAAGCTACTACCCTTCCATTCTAAAATTGGTTTAAGTAGAAACTGAAAATGAGCAATCCTAGTTCTACAATCGAGTGAGGAATAACAATAGTGTAACAAATCCATGCCTAGAATGACATCGCATTCTACCATTTCTTACTCTACTAGATTTGCAGAGGTGGCTTTCTAAGAGAATATGATAGGGCAATGTTTGTATACCCTTCTCGATATAACTTGGTCACCGAATGGAGTAGAGACTGTGAAAGGTTCTGATAGTATTTCTGGACTAACACTGAATGGGACGGCTATGTAAGGAGTTATAAAAGAAAGTGTATCCCCTGGATATACAATGAATAAACATCAAGGTCAAAGACTCGTATCGCACCAGTGACTACATTAGGAGAACCTTCCTGATCTTGGCAACCCTGAAGAGCAAACAACCTACTCTAGCGTTGACCGCCACCTGTACCAGATGAGTTACCTTGCTGAGTTGGGCGAATTTTTAGTGCTAAGTTTTAGACTGTGTTCTACCATTTCAAACTCCTTAAACCTGTCAAGAAGGACAATCCCTCAATATGTGACAAGACTAACCGCATTCAAAAAATCCTTCTTTTCTAATGAGACACTCGCCCGAATTGTTCTTACCATACTTAGCGTAAGTTGAGTAAGTCTTGGTGCCTGAAACACTTCCCTGAGACTTAGAGAGTGATGTTTTACCCTCCTGGTCATACTTGTTCTTGGAGTATGGAACACTAGCTGACGAAGGTGCAAGAGCTGAAAACTCTTCCTGACTCTGCGAGCGATTTCCACCACACAATTTATACTAAGAATATTCATAGTTCAAAGTCCTAGCCTTCTTATTCTCCTTAGCATGTTCCCTAAGCTTATCACTCTCAACCTGCTGAGCATAAGTCATAAGTCTAGATATGTTTATATCTCCTAGTAACATAGAATATTTGCACTCAGTTTTCACCAAATCTGACACTCCATATAAGAACTTGTTCATCTAAGCCCTGGAGTAAGAAATCAAGTTAGGAGCATACCTGGAGAGTTGGTTAAACTTCAGCCCATAATCATGGACTGTCATGTTACCCAGTCTCAAGTTCATGAATTTTTGGGCTTTTGCTTCTCTCAATTCTATTGTGAAAAACCTGTCAAGAAAAGTCTCACTAAAGAAATCCCAAGTGATAGGAGCCGCATTTTAACCCCTATTCTCCTTCCACTGAGTGCACCAGAAATGAGCAAAATCGTTAAACTGGTATGATGCTAACTCAACCCGATCATTCCAAGTGACTTGCATTACACAAAGATCTTCTTGATCTGATCCAAAAAATTCTGAGGATCCTCATTAGCTTGCAGTCCTAAGAATTCAGGAGGACTCATCCTAACAAAGTCACGGACCCTTGATTCCACTGATCCACCATTTTCATTTCCATGAGCATGAACCTGATTGTTATGGTTAGTCATACTCTGAGCCAACATCAATATGGAATTTGTGAACTCGGCATTGGAGACAACCTGATTTGGGGCTAGAGGAGCTCCATTTGATTTTTTTGCATTTGCATTCCTAACATTAGCTCTACGAGGAGACATGATATGTGATGTATAACATCAAGTTAGAATGAGATAAGATCATGCCTCACGCACGATAATAGTAACAAGGAAGTGAAGTTTTTCGTAAAACATTTCATACCCTCCCTCTAATTAGATGTGGTGCACTTCACACGCATGAAAAATACTCTACTCAGTGCGAATTTTCAAACATCCTAGGACTCTTGAACCTAGAGCTCAGATACCAAGTTTTGTCACGCCATGAGCTCCCCCGAGATGCGGACACGGAACCTACGACCACAAGAGATCCCAAGCTTACCCTGCTTGCATGATCATGAGGATCCTAAAGATACTAAAATGATGCAGAATCTAAATCATAACTTATAATGAAAAGATGGGGAATACCCACATGCTAAAACTGATATAATATGAAGAATGTTGAGTTTAACACAATGAAGTTACTAACTCAACACTAAGCTGAAACTAACAATATCTGAAATAAGACTCTAAACTACACTAGAAATATTGGGAAAAGCCTTAACTAAATCTAGTAAAAACAAAAACTAAATGACTAATGACACTCATGACTATTGTCCTTTGAGAATGAGGACTCACCACTGAATCTGCTGAACTGGAGATCAGAAAAATTGATCTAGGGTTAATCTAGATGCTGAGAACCTAAATGTACATCACGAGAAGATGTAGCGCATGTATGCGTCAGTGAATGAAAGGTACTGAGCATGTAGGATATTGTAAAGCCTAAATAAAACATAACCGACCAAGCACAAAAGGAAGTATAATAACTCAACATAATATGCTAATTTCTGAGAAAACTTGATGCAATCACCAATTTATAAAATTCTGAGACTGAATACTAAATATGCTGATAAATTGTAAATGTAGAGAGTTTGACTGAACTGTGGCAGCTACTAATAACCGACAATAAAACCACTTGACTTAAATGTGGAGTCCGATGTATACAGACCATCGAGACGACCAATATACCCTGCTAGATGCTTAAAGGCAAGCTGGCGTGATCACTAAACTGATTGCCCATAGAAAGGACTTACAACCTACTTGGCTAGTAGTTCTAGGACTAATTGGGTATGCAGAACCCTAGTCCAAGTCCGTAGTATACTACTCCAAATGAATTCTGTATATTTACTAATCATCTCTGAGTTTGTGTAAATCCTAGATAGCTCGAAATTGAACATCCAAACTGAGAGTTCAACAATTAATCTGGTAATTATGCATTTATAATTGAGACATGTATATCTAATGTGTTTGAAATATCTAACCTAGCTTGTGTAATTCAACAACTAAAGAAATACAAAGCTAGGGTTCTGAAAACCATGCAATAATTTGAGTAATAACATGATAATTTCATTTGGAACATATATTTAATAAATTCATCAATTCTATCAAAGTTCCAGAAACCTAGGTTTAATCAAGAGAAGAGAATCAAGAATCTGACAGAAAACTAGGGACCCAATTGGTCAACGGAACCCAGTAGTTAAATCCCACATACTAGGTTATGAAATCCATGGAAAATACTTATGTTTCAGGGCTAGAACTACTCGAGCATGTGGAGTTCTTGAACTCGGGTTCTTGATCTTTTTCACCACTTTTGCTTCAAATCTTCTAAGTTTTTATTTAATTATTTGACTTAAATATGTTTTCATTATGTTTCTAGGCTTAAACTGACTAAAATTTGATGATTTAAGGTCAAAATGATGTATAGTAGGGTTTAAAGAGAGTGGGAAAGGTCCAAAAGACCCTGGGGAAAGTTGTTGTTGGACCAATCAACGGCAAGGATAGACGGTCCGTCGATTGATCCACGCCCCGTCGGTTGGTTCATTGATTGGGCCTGTTTGCCAGGCGTTTACTAAAACGAGCATAACTTTTTACTAGAAGGTCTGGTTTTTGCAATGTTTATTGATATGGAAAGATAATTCAATTATCTATCAGTGGATAGGTTATGGGATACCTAATTCATTTTGTGATAAGATTTATAACCATTTTAATTTGACTAACTGCACTCCCCCTTAACTGTGTACTAAAGTTAACCTACGGTCAAACATACATACCGTGGGTCCACTTACAAACCGTGCTGGTCATCCGTGGCTCTTGTTAGAGAGTGGGTGAAGGGGGTCTCAATTTGTGGTCACAGACTGTCGACTGACCTAAAGACCGTAGGTCCGTCCGTCGATCAAGACATAGCCAATTTTTCTTGACTGAGTTTTTCGGAGTGTCTGATCCCATCTACAGTTAAGTAGGACGGACCGTGGGTCAGGCTACGGTCTGTCGATGGTCACGTGTAGATTTTTCTGAAAACGGATTTTTTGCTCTTTTTTGGCTTTGGGTTGTTACAAAAATTTCATTCTCTTTTGCACCAATATAGTCAAGGGAGAAAAAATGGACGCAAAACAATCCACAAACCTCTTATAATAACCCGCAAGACCCAAGAAACTCCTAACATTGTTTGGAGTCAATGTCCTAGGACAATTCATCACCTCCTCGGTTTTCGTTGGATCAACCTCAACTCACTCACTACAGATGATATGACCACACAACGCCACAAACCTTAACCAAAACTCAAATTTGTTGTAATTGACAAATAATTGATTCTCCTTAAATACTTGAAACACAATCCTAAAATTATCTATGTGTTCATGATCATTTTTCGAATATACCAAGATGTCGTCAATGAAGACAATGACAAATGAATCTATGTAATTTTGAAACACCCTATTCATGAAAAAAATAAATGTTGTCGGGGCATTAGTGAGACCAAAATACATTACTTAGAACTCATAGTGACCTTATATTGTTTGGAATGCTGTTTTTGGTATATCCTCACCTCTCACCCTAAGTTTGTGATATCCGGATCTCAAGTCAATCTTAGAAAAGTAGCTCGACCCTTGGAGTTGATCAAATATTTCGTCAATCCAAGGAAGAGTATACTTGTTCTTAATAGTGATTTTATTAAGTTGGGGATAATGCATATTCTAAGGGACCAATCCTTCTTGTTCACAAACAAAATCGCAAGATTCCATGATGAAATAATAGGTCTAATGAAGCCTTGGTCTAGAAAGTCCTTTAGTGGAGCCTTCAACTCTTTCCATTCGTCCGGAGCCTTCTGATAAGGAGGAATTGAAATGGGATTGGTATCCGGTAGCAAGTCAAAACCAAAATGGATTCCCATTTGAGAGGATTCCGGGAATATCATTAGGAAAGACCTCCGGAAATTCCCTGTCCATAGGGACTAACTCAAAGGAAGTTTTTTTGAAGTCTAAATCATTGAATCTTACAATGTGATATAGACACCGTTTTGAGATACCTTTACAAGCCTGAAAGCAATACATAATACGACCGCTTTGCTACTCTACAACGGGTTCATTTGGAAAGTTGAACTTTACAATTCTAGTTATCCAATCAATCGAAGTAAATGAATCATGCAACCAATAAATCCCCAAAATGAGATCCAAATCGACAATATCAAGTTCTAGTAATTCAACATGAGTAACTCTATTGGGAAACATTATTCGACAATTTCTATATACCCTTTTTGCAACCACCGTGTCACCTATCAGGGTAGTTACCATGAAAGTTTTATTCAGAATATCGGGTAAAATATCAAACTTTCTAGCTGTCAAGGGAGTAACAAAACATAATGTAGAACCCGGATTAAGTAAAGCATATACATCAATAAAGAAGACTTGTAACATACCAATCACCACATCGGGAGAACTCTCTTGTTCACCCGTAGAGTGAAGTGCATAAAATCTTATGTTCTTTGTAGGATCCACATTTATACAACTAGCTTTAGATTTCCCTCTACCTTTTTATTGCCCCTTCAAACATGGGAAATCCCTAACCTTGTGGACGCTCTTACCACACCCAAAGAAATTGTCCGTCTCAACAAGCCATTCACCATAATGCTTCTTGCAACACTTTCCACAAGTCAGCTTCTTTATTTGTAAGATAGTACCTCTTCCCTTTTTAGACTTAAGGTTAGACACCCTATCATTATGAGCCTTGGGAAGTTTGGTAGGAACTTGATTAGAAAATCTCTTCTTGAACATAGGGTTGTCTTGAATATCAGGCCTACCTTTTGAAGAACCACCATCATAAGACCTTGCCCTTTTTCCATCCCTACTCATCCCCTTAACCGTGGTCTCTTCCACTTGTTAACAGTATAGATGAGATGAGAAATGTTCATATTATCATTTATCATAGTCGAACAACATTCTTCTTTCAAGTCATCTGACACCCCCATCACAAAGCGACTCATTTCATCCGTAGGGTCGGAAACCAAAGAAAGAGAATACTTTGACAATTTAGTATATTTCAAGAGTAGTGAAGTACACTCATACCTCTTTGACGAAGTTTGACGAATTCTTCCACTTTGGCTTCCCTCTTCTCCCGATGAAGGAACCTCCAAAGAAGAGCCCTCTTGAAAATCTCCAATATCACAGGTACACCCCTTAAAGGAATGGTCTCTTTCCATTGGACATATCAAGTTTGGGACATATATTTGAGTTAGTAAGTGGCTAACTCAGCCTTATCACTAGTAGTCAATCCCATAGCATAGAGGATCTTGTAGGTTTAATCAATTATCTGTTGGGTTTGTTCCTCAACTTTGGACCCATAGGAAGTAGGGGGATTCATCATTGTGAAATCCCTCAAACGGGAGGCCATGGTGCGAACATGTTTGTTTCCTCCAGATACCACCTCCCGATTAGCTTGGGCCGTCATGGATTGTACTTGAGTAGTAACGGCTTGTGATTTTGTAGTAATAACTTGGGCCATTTGGAGAAAGACTGCCCTTATGCTTCCATTCGTCAAAGGTGAAGGATTGACCATATCTTGATCATCATTAGCAACTTCTTCAAGATAAGGGACATTATTGACTCACGGAGGATATCCCGCATTGGAAATCTCTTCAACGAGTCTTCGAGTGGCTGTCTTCGGTATTCATTAACTATAATCATAATATAAATATAAGCTACTAAGGTCACATAGATTTAAAACTCTCGAGGAACGATATTGGATTTCCAAGAAAAGAAGCGTTCCTAAGAATCATATAGTTTCCTATTCATAAGTGTGGCACACTTCAAAATTATGAATAAGAGTCTACATAGACGTGGTTCAGTGAGAAATCGACTCTAAATATATACAACCTCATGCTTTCATACAAAGTTGTTCACATGCGAGGAGCACCCCTTAGACGTAACCAGTGTAGTTAGTCCTCGAAGAGGACTAAAACTATCCGATTATCTTACATCATTACATTCATAGGTTAAAAATGTGAAAAATTTAAACTTTTCATCTATCTATCATGAGATTTACATAGACTTCTCGCATACACATAACATATATTTATATCAAGTTTACATAGACCTTCGTATAAGATGATTACATAGTCTTATACTTTTATTACACATTTAAATATATGAGATATAACATAGTCTTAAAACGGATGTCTCATTTCACAACCATCTAAACAAGAGTATAACATTGGGCATAGCCTATACATCAATACAATAAGAACAATGTTTAGGCTGTACAATCTTTAGTATTCAGATGAAAGGAAATGAACAAAGTGTATTTAAGACTAATCAACATCCAATGCTTGAAAATTGCTTTGTCCTCGAAGTAGTGAGGACTTGCCCAACTTGGAGAATGAGGATCAAAGTCTTCCTTCGAAAGACATAACGAACCCTTCAACGACCGGATCCTAATATGTTTGGGAAATACGGATAAATGGGGTTAGAAGATCACATGTACTAAATATAAGACCATATGCACACACAACATGCAAATTACGCTAAAAAGGGACATTTCATTAAAGCATGCAAAATTACTTTAAAAAGCCTTAAAGAAATTCAAGAACAATTACAAGTTAATCATACATATTTATTAAGTCAAGACCAAGTACATCAAAAGACCAACCATACTAAGTCTAGTCAAGTCAACATGCATATCAACATAATTGAGCACATAATCAAGCCAACTCTATCATCAAGTTATATTATCAACAAGCATGTATAAGAGTTCATAACATCATTACAAAAGCAAGACAATATCATGAACCCTCATCAATTCCTCTAATGCAATGACTAATAAAAGCCTCATAACCTCACTCAATCAAGTAAACCTAACAAGAACCATAAACAATGTCCAACTTCACATAGCATATCATTAAGAGTACATAACATCATACATTAGCAATAGAGACCAAGCACATGCGCATAAGTGAAACAATTATCACACAACGTTATTAACATGTAAGATCATCATATACATATCATTTACTTTTATAAGCATGTACATACATAGAACATACTCCTAAGACATCCCTCAAGGATAACTAGTGCAATTTATAAGTAGAGTCTCATACCCCTACCTAGACCAAGCTGAACCCCTTAGGTCATCCTCGTTAGAGTTCACTTCCTTACTTCATTTTACATTTTGCGAACATCTTTCCTTAACATACATATACCACATGTGTTAATGTGGAATCAAGGATCATGGAACCATACACCGAAAGAAGGCGGACTCCCTGCGAAGATAGTACCATAACATGAACATAGCTTCTATTTGGATCCACTAGCTAGTATTCCACTGTGGGAAACATAGCTCAAGAACTAGGAGATGTAGTTGGGACCCTCTTTATGATTCATTCATTATATTATCCAATCTCATTAGTACATTAGTGATCTAACTTCCCTATATGGGAAGGAACACTCCTTACTCTAGTTCACTTGGTGGTAAGATAGAGTCCCTTCTAAAATGTCTTTAACGCTTTTATTAATAATTATAGCATAATGTAGGTCATAGGGTATATTCTTTATATAATCATCATCATATCTCAATAAGAATTGCATGAGTATTTTTCTTTAAATACAATTCATACATTTAAGGCTAGCACATTTATGTTATCACATCATGATAAGACACATTTGTAATTTATCACCATCCTTAGAACATTTAAATCTTATCGAACAACTCACAAACCATATTTCAATACATTCCAATTGAACATCATACCAACCATATCAATCTTAACATAAGGTATACTTTAATGCAACATCATCACTTAATAACAAGTAATCATAATTTAAGTAACGAATTGAGATAACAAGACCTACCCAATATCCTTCACAAGCCATCATCAAGGTGTTACCATCAACCATCCCTTTCAACCCAAAAATGATTTAATAGCATCACACAATAGTAATAAACATAATAATAAAGTCAATTGAATCACTACACAAAAACTCATCACTAGTTCATAGCCTACAGTTAGAGACTTAGGTTAAATTCATGATCTACTTCACAACCTAGGTTAGTTACTAAAGAACTAGCATAATTGGATTACAATATATCACAATATACATATAACTTGTAATAATAAAAACGTAGAATAGTTAATCACACATTAACTAAGCCAATTATATCAACACTAAAACTTCAGTTCAAGATTACAACACATGGTTAAGGGGGAAAGGTCAACTTCCACAAACTAGGTCAATTCCACAAAAAGTAGTATACGAGAAGAATAATACATGTTAATCTACTCATAATAACAAAAATTAATAATAAACAAAGCAATTCACAACACTAATTTCGTAATAGAAGAAAGCCCACTTGAATTTCATATTTCAAAATCAACTTGGAGGAACCCTTTGGGGAATAGGATCCCAAAGGTGAAAGGAATATCATAACTTACTGATTGATGAAGTTTGATGGAGAAAATACCCCTCCTTGAAGCCCTAAATACCTTCTTTGGGAGAGAGAAAGAAGAGAGAAGAAAGAGTAATTGGGTTTTGGGAATTCAGAGTGTTAGGTTTAGTTTAATTAGGCTAAGTGTTTATATAGACGTGCCTAATTAAACCTCACCTAACCCTTATATAACTAACTAACCACTTAACTATTTCAATGAATTAAGTAAAACAAAATAGCAACACACATACTTTACCTACAACACCCCGACTAGTGGGTCATAGGTCAGTCGACGGGAAGTGTGGCCTCCGTGTTGCACATCTGTTGTTTTGGTCAGAGATTTGTTCGAAATGACTTCCCACGAAATTGTCTAAGTCTTCATCGATGCATTCAACCATGCCCCATCGATTCACCAATGCCTCGTGGCCTGCAGTCTATCAATGGACACTGCCTCATGGAAACTTTTTGCCAAATTACAAGGGTCCTCCTTATGGTCCCTTGGTTGATACTTGAGGAGTCATACCGAGACGTTTTGAAACCTTACCACCTAATTTCATCATTTTTGACTCCTAAAACTTATTCAAATAGGCTAAGACACATTAGCTCCTCTTAAAAAAGTTTCCGGACGTCATGAACGTTCCTTAACGTTTTGATTCTACAACTTCCTAAATGACTTATATACAATAAAATTCACTTTGAAATAGTGTTACAACTCTTATAATCTCATGTAAGGATATAAAATAGGCTTTAGGATTCCAGAGTATTATAGGAAGCATCGTCCATTTAAAGAAACTACTTGAGAAACTTACAAGTACAATTGATAAAAGTATCCCCAATTGTTCATTGAATCATGTATTACATCATTCTTTCCCTTAGCCTATTTTCGTTTGTTTTTTCACTCAGAGACGAGTGATGGATAAATTGTTATCTGTTGTAATGACATGTTCCCTTCATTATTCAATTACCAATGAGGGACTACTGGGCATGAACTTTTTTTTTTGTATTATTTGAATTTTTCCAACCTTGTCCAAATTATGAGAAAATTGGAGTATCCAAAGGATAGGAAAATCTTGTATCCATAGGGTTAGTTTTTTTTAATTTTGATTTCATGAGGAGTTGTATAACTTATTAAGGAATCCATAAGAGTTTACAGAATTTAACTTGGGTAATTAGATCTGTAGAAATCAATCTTAGTGTGAAAGGTACGTTCTGAGCATAGTGGGTTAGAGGGGCGTTGCAAAATCAGGCTTTTGAATTTCTTCACTTGACTCTCTTTTACCATTTGTGCCACCCTAGACGTACTATTGTTACTCTGCTGGGGCCGTTGTAGTGGAAGAATGGCCAATGTGACGGGTGAGATAGGATATAAAATCGAAGATCAAAGATGAAGAGGTCACTAGTTTAAAAATACCATTTTGATGATCACTTGAGTCACTATTCCACCGCTGCTAAAGAAGGATGAGGGACACTGTGGAGGGCTATACAAGACAAAATTTCCTTAATAGACCGTTTAACGACTTTATTTGGCACTTTTCATCTTTTTGATTTAAGCAACAAACCCATGCGATTTGTAATCATTTTCAACATCCATGAGGCAAAAGGCAAGATTTTCATTCCCCTAATCCATTTTTTTGATTCGTAAAACGTAAATGAATCGGTGAATATTCATTAGGTAGGGTTTGGTTATGAATTTTATGAAGGAGATTTGTTAGTTGGGATGATGGGTTTGATCTAGGGTTCTTAAAATTCTTAGTAATCCAGGTTTGTAATGATTTCTATTGATTCCTATATTTTATTAGATTGTTTATGCACCAGGAACAAGCAAAATAAATCAAGAGAGGAAAGTATTAAGCTTCTTAGGGTTTCTAGCTTGTTTCAAGGTAGGTGATGGTTGTGATTCTATGTTTCTGTAATGTATTCTTATTTTTGCTTCATTATGATACTTGTATATTTGTGAATGTTGAAATGTTGATTACATTTGTTGTAAATATGATAGATGAATTGCATTGATTTGAACTCATGACTTAATTGTATGATCTTAATCATGTAGTCGTGGTTGTAATTGTCGTTTGAACGGAATATGTTTCCATATTCCAACATAACTTGTATCGTATCGTCATGCTTAGGCATGCTATTTGATCATTTATACAAGTTCTGGCATGGTATTGTATCAGATTGCTATGTTCTCGCATGATGATGGAATGTCTTTCCACTCTCTGGCATAAATGTGGTATCAGATGATCACGTTCTAGAAAGTTAACTCTTTGGGTTTGGGTTCCATGAGAGGACCATTGAATTGGGTTACGTTAAAGGACTAACAAGGTGATATAAAATCAGAAATGTGTTGTTTATTCTTCATGTAGATTATATTGTGTATGTTTATATATATGCAGGTGATAATAATGTTGTTTGACATGTTTATGTTGCATTGGTGGGATAGCCGCGTGATCCTACCAACACACCATAGTTGTTTACTGATACTGCACTTGCACTTCTTTTTTTTATGTACAGGGAATATTACCACGACTATTCATAGACCTTTCTTAGAAAATAAAAATCGCCTCTTCTAGTTCAAGGATGACCCAATTCGTCGGGGCTGCCATAGGATTGTATTTCGTCTATGTCAACCAGTTCTGGACTTAGACGTTTGCTATATTTAGTTTATTAGTTCATTAATATCTTCTTTTTTAGACTTGGATCATTGTTAGATGTTTTGGTACATACTTTTACGTTATAGGTTGTTTACTTCCGCATTTATTTAGTTAGTTCTTTGGAATCCTTGTTGATGTTTATGGAAAAACATTTTACTTAGTTTATTTAACTTGATTCCGTAATTTAAATGTCTCAGTATTTAGATTATTTGCTTATTTTAGGTTTTAGTAGGTGTTTTTCCATTGTAGTGTTAGTGTGAATGCCAATAATGACGATCTAGGTCATGAGAGTTTGTTAGAGTGAGTAAGAGTCCCACATTAGTTGGGGATTATATCTGTGGTTTGCTTCTATGATTTATATAATCCTTCATTCATGAGATATTTTAGGGGTTGAGTTTGGTCCACGCGTTATTTCATTGCATTTCATATACTCTATAAAAAGTCATATCAATTTGGTCCTATTGGATACATTTATAATTTACTATACATATATTCATCAGCTCACAAGAACAAATAAATGATTTAACAACAATTACATAATTGTTGCAAAATAATTTTAGCAATAATAATAAATATTACTCGTATTTACTACAACCCTTTATGTAAATTTCACTAAAGAATCTAACTACTCTGGATACAATAACATGAAGCCGATGGCAGCTTAATGATCATTAGGAGCCTGGAGCGAGAGATCTAGGAAAGGAGACCACATTAAAGAAAGTCCTAACTTGAAACAATGTACCATATAACTACTGCAGCTTAAAGTAAAATTTTGTTGCCCCTACTATATCTTTTCTTGTAGTAACTTGAACCACTACAAACTAGATCGTCCACGAGAGATCTTTTCTCCTTTTATACTTGGTTAGTCATTAAAACATAATTTTAGCACAGCTCAACACAACTGCTTTAGGTTGTATAAAAAAAATTGGCCATAGATGAATCATCGAACTGATGGAGATGATGTTGTATTTTATTTTATTCTCCTCATGTAAAAGAAATCCCTAAACATTGCTATTTAGGATATACAAATATTACTACAGTAGCCCAATTACTAAAAGGGAACTGCCTTTTTCAAAAGTAGGAACTAGAAATATAAGCAAAATATTGAGAGTAATATTCTTCAGTCAAGTAGAGCATTATCGCTCTATGATTTCATATCATATAATATTATATTATACATTAAGATCATTGATATCATCTTAAATTTAATTTTAACATGGGAATTATTGCATATTCAAAATCCCAATTGATCATCCAAAACATTGGAACAAAATAATATCATAACATATGATGATGCTTGATTGATGAAGGCATGCCCCTTGTTGTTGAGTTTACTTACCAGAAATTTCATTTAGATGTCAAGAAATTATACTAGTATTTAAACACTTTCATGTTATTTGTTAAGTGCAATTACCATTTTCTAGTATACTGATTTGTAATTTATTATCCTAAGAATAATTTAAATTTATTTTATTAAATTAATTCCATGATAGGAAGCTTCAAAAGTTATTTTTCGCAATTTAACAAAGAAATACCTGGACTGTGCATTGATATTAACTAGATTTCCCACTCAATCTTCAGTAAAGTGTATATCTTTATAATGGAGTTCAAAAATCGGAGGAAAGGTTTGATGCTGTAAGAGTGAATCGAATATTACATGGTTTATTCGAGTTGAGGCATAGTGAATTCAATGGGCTATGTTTGATGGCATTCGTTAGAAACTAGAATGCCTACAAACCACATCTTCTTGCATCCATTGAAGAATCGAGCACACTTAGACCTAGAAAAAGATATATTAGTTTTGTATCATACTTTTCTACTCAAGTATGGAGACATTTAAAATGTGAACTTGGTATCATTATAGAGGACTACAAAGTCGATGTCTATCTTGTGGATTCGCTTGAAGTTCTTTGTAACATGGGGATTCACATTAAGGTATCTCCATACGCTCAAGAGGTAATTATTGAATTAAATTTCTGCAAGTTTATGTATTCTAGCATAATTTTATATGTTTTAGCGGTTAAAAACGGTATTTATAAATTTAGCCATTAAACAAAAACAGAAATAAGATGAAGCAGAAAAAAGTTTCAAAATAATCCGAGTTCACAGAAACTACTGTGTCTCCTTAAGAAATTTAATCCCCTCATTGTACCTGAGGTTATGGATTAATTTCTCCCAAGATAAAATGGATTGATCTTGTTAAAGAAATAGCGGTACCTCAAACTTCTTTAACTTCGACGAACTTAAGAATAGCAACACGTCACATAGACTCAGTCGATCAACACTTTTATTTTGTGAGAAAAATATATGCAGAGAAGGAAAATTTTTAGTGTTTGAAAAAATGAAAAATGACTTCCTTTTATAGCCATTTTTAGCAAAAAACATGTCTGTTCAGAAAAATCTGGTCAGACACGTTTTATCCAGAAGTTGTGTCTTCTAGAAAAAATAACAACTTTCCAGAAAATATGTCAGTTAGGAATATAACGGCTTTTCGGAAAGTAATAACTTTTTGGAAAGAGTAACTACTTTTTGGAATGTTACCGTTACCCACAAATTAATTATGTTAATCAACTAATTAAAAAATGTTCTAAATTAATTTATAAGAGATAATATTAATAGGATTTATTTTATTAACAAAATTTTTGTTAAATAATTTATTTTCAAAATTTTTTTTATCAATACATCATTTGCAAAATACAAATACAAATAGAAATCCTAATCTAAATCTAAAGTCGAGGCCAAGCGAGAGACGATGACGGCACGAGGGGGCTCCTTCTTCTTAGCTCTTTACAAATGACTTTTCATGTTCAGTCAAAAATAGTTCCCTCACTTTTCATATTCTGTGTTTTCTTTTTCTATTTACACTTCCTAAACCCAACAATCCCAAACATGAATGGGGAATGACTATTGTAAAAACATATGCATGAGAAACTTGTTTGTCTTGTAAATAAAGGTTAATCACATCTGGATAAGTAGGTTTTGATATCTTTCAAACATCGAGCTTTGATGTATACCTAGACAACATAAGTCATTCAATCAACCCTTGAAGTGTTCTTTGTTCTCATTGTTTTGTTCGTTTCAGCCATGAACACATCTCGAATAAGTGCTTAGAGAACTGACCTTAACGGATTCTCCTTAGAGTGGCTTACACTTCACACTCACATAGGGTATTTCTAAATGTGTTATCCCGTAGATACACAATTTGATATACCCTGTATCAAACATAGAAACCATTAAATGTCCTTATGTCTTTATCCTGGTTACTGAACATTGTCTCGTCATAAGAATAGACCATAAAAAATTTTTTGACAATGTTGAACCGTCATTAATGACTTTGTTTTATCTCCTTGAACCTAGATATTCGGATCTCTAGTCTTCTAGGTAGAGTTATCAACACGATGAATTGTTCTCGGCCATAGTCCCATTCCCGTCGATAATTTTTCAACTCCTTCTCTAGTTAGGCCTTTTGTTAGTAGATCCAACACATTATCCTTGTACTTCACATATTCAATTGTTATAATTCCATTATAGAGTATTTGTCTCAAAGTGTTATGTGTTCGTCTTATTTGACAAGACTTTCCATTATACATAACACTTCCAGCCCTTTCTATTGCAGTTTAACTATCACAGTATATGCATATGGGGGCCCTTGCTTTGGGACGAAATGGAATATCTTCTATGAAATTTCTAATCCATTGAGCTTCTTCACCTTCCTTGTCTAACGCGAAGAATTCAGACTCTATTGTAGAGAGAGCTATACATGTTTTATTGGATGATTTCCTAGATATTGTTCCTCCACCAATAGTAAAAACGTATACACTTGTGGATTTTGTTTAAGTTGACCTAGTAATCCAATTTGCATCACTATATCCTTCAAGAACAGATGGATATTTGTTATAATGCAAAGGATAATTTTTATTGTCATCTAAGTATCCCAAAACTCTCTTAATTGTCAATCAATGATTTTGATTAGGATTACTTGTTTATAGACTCAGTTTACTGATAGGGCAAGCTATGTCTGGTCGTGTACAATTCATGACATACATCAAACTTCCCAACACATTAGCATAGTCCAATTGAGACTGATTTTCATCTTTATTCTTTGCAAGATGAAGGTTCACGTCAATTGGAGTCTTTGCCCTTCTGAAATTCAAATATTAGAATTTTTCAAGTACCTTTTGAATATAATGAGTTTTAGACAATACTAGACAGTTAGGAGTTTTAAGAATTTTAATTCCCACTATCACATCAGCAACACCTAAGTCTTTCATATCATACTTATTAGAGAGCATACACTTAGCAACTTTATATTAGCAATGTCTTTGCTCATTATTAAAATGTCATCCACATATAGGCATACAATGATTTCCTGATTTTGAGTATCTTTATTGTAAACACATTTATCGCATTAATTGATCATAAATCCATTTGACAACATGGTTTGATCAAACATCGCATGCCATTCTTTTGGTGCTTGTTTTAGTCTATAAAGTGACTAAAAGAATTTGCACACTTTCTTTTCTTTACCAGGAACTACAAATCCCTCAGGCTGTTCTATGTTATTTTTTTCTTCCAGATCTCCATTTCGGAATGCAGTTTTTAAATCCATTTGATTAATTGTTAAGACCTTATGTTGCAGCTAGGGCAGTCAACATCCGAATTAATGTAATCCTAGTCATCGGCGAGTATCTGTCAAAATAATCAAGACCTTCGTTTTGTCTAAAGCCTTTTACAACTAGTCTTGCTTTATATTTGTCAATAGTTTCATCATCTGTCATCTTCCTTTTAAAGATCCATTTGAACCCAAGGGTTTGTTCCCTAGAGGAAGATCAAGCAACTCCCAAGTATGATTGCTTAGGATTGATTCAATTTCACTATTAACAACCTCCTTCCAAGAGGTTGAGTCGCTAGACAACATTATTTTCATGAATGTTTTAAGGCCCACTTTGAAGAAGAAATGTTACAAAATCAGATCCAAATGAAGTAGATGTCCTTGGACGTTTATTGCGTCTTGGATTCTCTTCATTTTTTTCTTTCTCTTTTGGTTCTTCTCTGGGTTGTTTAGGCCCTTCCCTAGATTACTCAAGTCTAATTTTATATGGATAGATATGTTCAAAAAATTCAGCACTATGTGATTCTATTACCGTATTATTATGAATATCCGGATGTTTGTACTTATGAACCAAAAATCATCATGCCTTACTATTTGTGACATATCCAATGAATACACAATCCACAATCTTAGGCCCAATTTACAATCTTAGGTATAGGAACTTGGACTTTGGCTAGACACCCCAACATTTTGAAATATTTCTGCTTGGTTTTTCTACATTTCCATTTCTATATGGAATAACATGTGTCTTTGAGTGAGGCACTCTATTGAGTATTCGATTTGCTTTAAGGATAGCTTCCCCCCAAATGTTCTGTGGTAAACTTGAACTTATAAGTAATGCATTCATCATTTCTTTTAAAGTTCGGTTTTTTCTTTCAGCAATCCCCTTATATTGAGGAGTGTACGGAGCAATAGTTTGATGGATTATTCCATTTTCTAAACATATTTCTGCAAATAGAGATTCATATTCTCCTCCTCTATCACTTCTCATCATTTTGATCTTTTTATCTAACTAATTTTAAACTTCAGTTTTATATTTCCTAAATGCGTCTATTCCTTCATCCTTACCATTTATCAAATACATATAACAATATCTAGTGCAATCGTCAATAAAAGTTATGAAATACATTTTCCCAGCACGTGATATTGTTGACTTCATATCATAAATATTAGGGTGTAAAAATTCTAAAGGATGTGAATTCCTTTCACCAGATTTATTAGGATGCTTAGCACACTTTGATTCAATGCAAGTTTGACATTTTGATTAATTACACTCAAAATTTGACAAAATAATTAAGTTAATCAGTTTTCGGAAGATTTTTTTATTGACGTGTCCTAAACATTCATTTCATAAATATTTAGACTCAAGCAAGTAAGAAGAAGCAAAATTTTTACTCATATCAAGTGCACTTATATTGACTTTGAAAAGGACATCATTGAGGTAGCCTTTTCCTACATATATATCATTGGTACTTCGTACTACTTTTTATCAGAAACAAATACGCATTTGAATCCATTCTTTGTCAGAACTGGAATTGAAACTAAATTCATTCTCAATTCTGGAACATACGAGACCCTATTCAAAGTCACCACCTTGCCTGATGTCATCTTTAATAGGACCTTTCTAGTTCCTTCCACCGTTACAAGAGAAGAGTTTGCCATAAAAAACTTCTCATATGTAGGTGCTAGAGCATATGACAAAAATAATTCTTTGTTGGAAGAAACATGGCATGAAGCACTAGAATCTATCCACCATTCTCTTGGATTTCAAACTAAGTTACATTCTGAGAGCATTGCACAAAGATCGTCCATTTCTCCTTTGTATTCAGCCAAGTTTGATTGATCCTTATTTTTCTTGTCTTTGTTAGGACCCCGACATTAAGTAGCCTTATTACAATGTTTACCACAATTAAAGCAGTTTCCATTGAATTTCTTCTTAGAAGGATTGCTTTTTGGACCAGATGCTTTCTTTCTGTTCTTTAGTTTTGTGACGTCTTTTTTGCAGTCTTATTATCATCTTTGATTCTCAACCTTATTATGAGATCTTCAACAGTCATCTCCTTGAGTTTATGTTTCAAGTAATTTTTGAAGTCCTTCCACAATGTAGGTAACATTTCAATAATTGTAGCGACTTGGAAGTCATCATTCACAATCAATCCTACATTAAAGATTATGTTTATATTAGGATAAAACATAAAATTTCAAACATAGGCAATAAATAAATACATACCTTCAGCATGGAGATCATGGATTATGACCTGCAGTTCTTGAACTTGGGTGATGACGGTGTTACTGTCTATCATCTTATAGTCCAGAAACATTGCAACAATGAACTTCTTCATTGCGCCATCCACTGTTTTGTAGTTCTTTTCTAAAGCATCCCAGAGTTCTTTCGATGTTTTGACGTTGCTATACACATTGCACAGATCATCTTTCACGCCACTTAGAATATAATTTTTACACAAAAAATGTGGGTGTGTCCATGCTTCTGTTACACGGAATCGTTCCTCAGCCGGAGTATCATCTGACATAACAGGATCATTCTCATTTATGAACCTCTGCAGACTAAAAGTAGTGAGATAGAAGAATATCTTTTGCTGTCATCTTTTAAAGTCCACTCAATAAAACTTTGAAGTTTTCTCAGCCAGGCGCTACGAAGCATTTGAATTATTGTGGGCAACCGATGTTGTTGCAACACTTACTGTTGCAGCAGTCACTGTTTCAGCAGTCACTTGACTTGAATTAGTCATTTTCTTTCTGTCACAAATGACAAATAATTTTAGTATTTGAAATACTAATAACAAAGAACAAATGTTTACACAGACTGCTTCTGATTGAATGATAATGTTTTTTATGTTCGTTTAATCGTTAATCAAATGAATTTTAAAAATTCAAGAAGAGTAGAAAACCATAAAGGTTTTAATCTCTAGAAACCTCAAATACAGAAACTTATTTAATATCATAGGATTGTTAATAACCTGCATTTATAAAGTTAGCCAATAAAAAGAAACAGAAATAAGATGAAGCAGAAATTTTTTTTCAAAATAATCCAAGTCCACAGAAACTACTATTTCTCCTTAATAAATTTAATCCCATCACTGTAACTGAGGTTATGGATTAATTTTTCCCAAGATAAAATAGATTAATTCGGTTAAAGAAATAGCTGTACCTCAAACTTTGTTAACCTCAACGAACTCAAGAACATCAACAAGTAACACAAAATAAGTCGATCGACACTTTGATATTGAGAGAAAAATATATGCAGATAAGGAAAACTTTCACTGTTTCAAAAAATGAAAAATGACTTCCTTTTATAATCATTTTTAAGCAACAAATGTGTCTATTAAGAAAAATATGTTCAGACTCGTTTTATCCAGAAAGTTATGTATTTTGGAAAAAATAACAATTTTTCAGAAAATGTGTCTGTTAGGAAATAACAGTTTCTCGGAAAGTAATGACTTTTCTGGAGAGTAACAAATTTTTGGAATGTTACCGTTACCCGCGAATGAATTCTGTTAATTAACTAACATTCTGAATTAGTTTATAAGAGATAATATCAATAGGATTTATTTGATCAACAAAAATTGATTGAATAAATTTTGTTCAAATTTTTTTTTATCAATCAATCACATCATTTGTCATATAAAATACAAATCCAAATCCTAATCCAAGGTCGAGCGAGCGGCGACGACGTCGCAAGGGGAGACCTTCTTCTTAGCTCTTTAAGAATTAAAGGAAGTGTTTCCTTATATAAAGACAACAATTTCCCCTTTTTTCCCATAAGGGTGAAATGACTTTTCATTTGCACATTGCAAATGACTTTTCTTTTACACTTTGCAAATGACTTTTCATTGTCCCTGCAAAATAGTTCCATCTTTTCATATTCTCTCTTTTCTTTTCCCATTCACACTTGCTAAACCCAACATTAGCATAAACATATTTCTTGTTTATAATTCATGTAATTTTTAGATAATAGTATTCTTCCGTTGTTCATATAGGTTTCCAACAAAAAAATATAGAAATATATAAACTACAGCCTCTCTAGAAAACATAACTATAGCTATGAAGAGCAATTACCTAAACTATAACATAGAGTCTTATTATGTCAATTATGTTTGATATTTGTGATATTTCCTCATTTTATATGTTTAAATTATTTTGAGTTTCTAAATTAATAACTAGTATAAAGTGTATAAATCTTATACTATTTGACTAATTACATTCTATATGTTTCCACAATCACAAACATCCCAGATTTTTCCAATTAAAAAAATTATGTTTCTTTGATTGCTCTGTATTTATTCTTTAGTAGTCCGAAAATTGCAAATAATGCATAACTTAATGGGAGAAATGTATATGAGAGGAAAGGGGAAAGGGTTTTATATTGGACTCCTTGGTGAAATCAAATTCCAACATAACAGACAACATGAGAGCAAGAAGATTATATTATGGAATAGAAGGAAGATATATTGTGGCAACTTCACCCTATGCAGAGTAATTACCCGAATCCAGATCTCAACAAACTGGTAACATAAGTAAGCTTGTTGCAAATTGCAACTTATTCTACAAATTTTACATGCTAATCGACCTTTTTAAGTTTCTTGATCAATATCATATAAGCTACAAAAAAGTTTTAAAGGTGAAGATATATGACTTTGGAGGGTGTAACGTTTACTTTCCCTGAGGATATACAATTTTAGAAAGTACACAGTCCTTCCTCAAGACAGTATCATGAGCTATAAGAGTATGATACTGATATCAATGGGTAAAAAAATGCTTCCATATTGGAGAATGTTGTAATTACCCCATGTATTGCCTTCATTCAATGTTACCATGTCTCCATGAGACGTCCTCCTATATTGTAATGACTGCTAGTCAGGCTTATATTTCTACAGAAACTTAGTGACATCAGAATATTTATTATTGAAGGTACCATTTAGTTCCTATTCCATTTTGTCCTAAATAAGAATTCATGTAAAGATTAGAGATTCCTTTCAAAATGTTGCTTAAAATATTTCAACTGATCCAACAAGTTAAAATATGTGCTAATCTTCTCCAATTTTGTATATAACATTGTCAAGGTATTTTCATAGATGAAGAGAATCATTAGAAAAAGTGAAATTAATCAGAGGAGGAGAAAAATATAGGTGACTTTCTACTCATCAATATTTCAATATGACTATAATTTGTTATTTCTAGGATTTTGAGCACATAGTTAAACATTCTAATAGACATGATTTTTGCATATGAAGAAAATCTTCTTCATTTATTTTTTGCGCATTTTAGGGGGTGAATACAAATAGATTAAAGATAATAGCACTTCCAGGCCAAGGTGTCAGGGGAATCTTCCATTTTAAATTTGCTTGACACTATTTGATTGAACATTTTATTTATTCAATTAAAAATAGGACAGTTCCACTTAACAATTAACATGCAAGTGTTTAAATAGTAAATATAATTTCTTTGACATGTATCTTTAATTATTGTAAGTCAACTGAAGCTCAGCAAAGAAAGAAAAGATAAGGTTAACAATTTTCTCAATAATGTCTTTGTCAGTGAAACAACATAATATGGTGTGTTCTTATTTTGTTCCAATGTTTTCCTATGCTCAAATGGAACAAGCCATTGTTAGTATGTCAAAATTACATTTGCAGGCATGTTTAAGAGTATATCATTTTTTTTATCTATATTATGATATGATACACTAATTTTTGGATGCTAATTACTCTCAGTATTCCGCTTATACTTACCCTTGTTGATTTTCAAGAAGCATTTTCCTTTATGCTACATAGATAACTTGATGGATTACCTTCAAATAGTATATCTATGACCTGTTTATCTCCATATAGAACCTCAAGTACTTGTGTTGAGCTGAGATGAAATATTCCTTTCATGATTGACAAAAGATAAAAGATGACTAGGTCTTTAGCAGGTCTGAGGAGGAACTAGGTTACAATAGTTATAGTTACTACAACAAAAAAGATATTGAGTTTCAATAGATTGTCCTTTTGGCAACAATACTGGCCAGTTTTTTTTTTTTTTTAAAAGTACGTTACATAGTTTCAAGTAGGCCTTACGTTATTGTCGTCTCCCTTCGCGAGTCTCTTGCAGCAAGCTCCTACTAAAAATTTAGCGGTACTTGGGTTAATGTTATTGCATGAAAAGTATGGTACATTACAAATATATAAAATAGGACCAAATATAAAAAAGTCGTTTATACATAGTATATAAAATATAAAAAAATATCACATAGACATACCTTAAATCAAAAGCTAGCGTATGAGTGAAGAATTATCCAAACCATATAAGCAAACCATCAATCACATCCCCAACTATTATGGGGATCTTAGTCCGTCTAACACACCATATATTACCCCTCAAATGGGGATGAACTTGACTAATAATGAGAGAAGAACTGCTCAAATCCATAGAAGCTATCAAATTGTTTTCCAATCAATGTGGGACTGTGACTCAAACTAACACGCATTTCACGATCAACCCAAATTGGGCATGGAGCATGATACAAAATCATGATGAACCTTGTATGGTTTTAAGTCATAATCCTACCCTAAGTAATATACTTTTATTGTTGAACTTTTATATCATTACATATTATCAGAGTCATGTCTATTTGGAAGCTCGATACACACTTCTATTGGTGTGAGACTTGGGTTTTGTCCTATAAGCGAGTGTTAGAATTCCACATTTGTTGTGGAATTAACTACTAGTCTTCTACTATGTACTTGATGTTTCATATCCTAAAATAAATAAAACTTACAAATTCATTAAACACACATATAATCATATGCGGGATATAATCTATTTGAACAATATATACTATTTGTTGTCAAGATTTATAATGAGAATGATATATTGTTGGGCGACATATCTCTTTCATTGATTTTTCAGCATAATATATTGAATCACTTCATAGATTTCCCTAATAATGTTTTATACTATGTAAAACATATTTGTTTTAGTGAAAAACATTTGTTACTTTCCTTAATAATCTCAAAAATAGAATAAAAAGAAATAAGGGAATGATAAATGGCAACAAAGCTAAGGAACACATTGGTCAATCAACGAATGTATGAATGCTGCAGGATACAGTTATAAAGATTATCTAGTTTATGCCCTTGAAGATTGTTCATTGTATACTTCTATCCACGAAATTTAAAGGCGGGATATTTCATCGTGAATTTTCCAAAACATTATTCCAATGCCAAAAATCACAACTACACAACTCATACTTTTAGTAGATGATGGGAGATTATACAAACAACTCCCAAAAATCTCCTCTAACCATATCTCTCAATCTCTGTGACGTTATCTTTTGGCATAGATTTTCTGGTCTCATCTAATGGTCTTATTATCTTTGAGTTTGAGAGAATTAGATGTTACTATGTTTTCAATCCTTAAATAGAGAGAATCAATTGATTCCATATCTGAATGCTCCTAAAAATTAGTTAGAAAAACAGACCTAGTGGCTTACTACACTAACGCGGATCAATACAAAATGGTAACCACCAGTAACCGGTTGATATTCCAACCTGTTTAACAATTCGCTCTTACTTTTATTGGAGTAATATGGCTTGTGGTGTGAAATCAAAATTAGAACAAATAGTTTCATATCCTTACCTTACTGTCGTGCACCTGTATATTGGCATTATTCCCTGCAATTTCTCAGTAGTGACGGTAGTGTTCTAGCTCTTGATACAAAGAAATAAAAGGGTATACTCATTGACCCTCCTAATTTTATTGATCTTTATGATGTCAACTATGGAAATTTTTTGAACGGTATAGATATATTGATGGGTAGGGCCCATGTCTTACCTACCCTAGTATGTATTTTATTAAACTACACATTCATTGGCACTTGTGAAATGGCAAGGAACTGTTGGAGGGTTTCCTAATATTTGGAAAACTTTATTTTAGATCCGGATAGAAATATATAGGCTTTTTCAGTCTCGATTGACAAAGAGGAATTGTATTTTCAGGTTCGACGTCCCCCAAAACATTAAAATGATCTATACGGCCGTGATACCAACATCAATCTGTACAAAAATGTTGCATTTCTTGACACACTTTATTATGTAATGTATTACTTAAACAAATATTAGCTTGTGTCCACAAGACACCTTCCAATTATGTACCGACGGCTCAATACGCGTATTTTGCTGAAAAGTGGGAAGAAATTGGTAGAGTTATTATCGAAGGTGCCAACATGTTTAAGTTTAAGGCTTTAGTCTTTCATTTTATGACACAAAAGGAGATATATGAGAATAGTAACTTTATAATTGTTTAGAAAATAATATAATAAAAAATGTGGCTTATGCACTTAATTATCTCAACCATGGGTGTCAAACAATAATGATCATAGTGATATTAAAAATAATTCTTTCTCATGAAGATCTGAAAACTAATTTGGGTGATTTTTTTTTAAGTGAAACTCATATCTGAATTTAGTAAGGAATCGGAAGTGTGGTAAAAATCATGAAAATGCATACGCTACATCTATTATTGTATTCATTCTCTAAATTGTTGTCAATCTACTCATCTCATGTAACTCCTTCTCTGGCATTAACCGAAAGACCAAAGCCTTAAAGTTCAACTAGTTTAAACTTTTTATAATAAATGTTCTGATGCTATCCAAATTTTCATCAATATATGCCTGATGACATGGCGTTTCATATTTTGAGGGAGTTTTTTATTGACAAGCTAATGTTGGGTGGAAGGAATGCATGGGATAATCAAGTGATTATAGAATTACAACATTTTAGTACGCATTGATCTTGGTATCATACTCGTTTAGATTTTGATTCTTTTTTTATTTCAAGGATCTCGTACCAGAAATGACACTTGCTTGCTGTTTTTCAATAATGGAAAGCATAAAATATGGCCATCTAGATCTAAAACAAAGTTGTCTAATGTCTATGAAACCCATCAACAACTGCTTTCTCTATCATAAATACCAAAGACTGTACTTTTTGAAAATGCATACAAGGTGAGTAAACCTTTCGCCCCACTTACCTATATATCGCTACCGCTCTATCCTACCAGACAAAAAATTTTCATAGCCGAGAATATGATTATCAATAAGCTTTGGAGGGTCAATGAGGATAGCCTCTTCTCTCTTTTTATCAAGAGGTAGAACACTACTATCCTTCTAAGAAAATCGAGAGAATGATGCTACTAAATAGGTGTAATAGCTTGAGGTAAGGATATGAACTATTGGTTCTAAGTTGGATTTCACGCAACAAGCCAGATCGATCAATTGAATTTAAGTTAAACTTGTATAAAAAGTTTGAATTTCAACAAGGTTACTTATGTTTACCAATATGTATTGATCGAAATTAGGGTAATCACCCACTAGGCCAGTTTTTTCTAACTCATTTCTTGGAGTATTCGGGTAATGAATCAATTGATGTTGTCCAGCAAAAGGATTAAAAACATCGTAAGACTTAATTCTCTCAGTTTCAAAGAGAATCAGATCATTGCATTAGACAAAAATCTCCACGCGAAAATATAACATCGTTAATTCTCTCAGATTCAAAGAGAATCGGATCATTACATTAGACAAAAATCTCTAGGTGAAAAGATAACATCTTCACAGATAGAGTGATAGGGTTAAATTATATTTTTAGGAATTGTGTTATTTTTCTCTAATAATGTAATAAATATTTGAGTTGTGTATACGTGAATTTTTGGCGTAGGAACAACATTTTGGAAAATTCATGATGAGGTATCCTACATTTAAAATTCATGGATAGAAGTTTACAGTGAACAAAGAACATCAAGGGCCAGCGGGAGTTGATCTTCATAACTATATCATCCTATAATTTTACACTCCTTTATAGACCAATATGTTCCTCTACTCTATTTTCATTTCTAATTCCCTTTGTTCTTTCTGTTCTCTTTTTCGTGTCTATTAAGGAAGACAAAAATGTTTTGCACAAAACAAGTTGGTTTTAAATAGTATACCACTTTATTAGGAAATCTCCAAAGTGATTCCGTAAATTCAGCTGAACGATCAATGAACTAGATATATGAACGTATAATAAATTATTCTCATATATAACAAAACACAGAAAATGATATATATTGTTCAA
The DNA here is from genome assembly GCF_001406875.1 of Solanum pennellii. Classification (NCBI taxonomy): domain Eukaryota; kingdom Viridiplantae; phylum Streptophyta; class Magnoliopsida; order Solanales; family Solanaceae; genus Solanum; species Solanum pennellii. The sequence goes on from NC_028640.1 coordinate 15,424,027, forward strand.
ATAGGCTATTTGTACAATAAAGTTGAACAAAATGATTAGGAACAAATAAAAAAAATGTAAACTACACTAAATGACAACGCTCACAATTATGAATAAGGCTCAAGGAAGGAAATCAATCATATATATATATATATATATATATATATATATATATATATATAGAGAGAGAGAGAGAGAGAGAGAGAGAGAGAGAGAAAGAGAAGGAGAGAGATCAAGGAAACCTAAATCCCGCATATGTGGCCTCACCATAAACCATAATTCCCTTTTATATTAATTTATTTCCAAAACTAGCGTTCCCCTTTCATGAAAAGTTGTGACTTTTCTGAAGAATTGCGATTGTAGTGAAGATTTGTGATTTTTATGAAAAGTTGTAACTTTTATGAAGAATTATTACTTTTACTAAGAGTTGCAACTCGATTGAAGAGTTGTAACTTTTAAGAAAAGTTGTAACTTTTATGAAAGGTTGTGATCTTTCTGAAGGGTTGCAAAATTCTAAATAGTTAAATTATTTTTGATAAGAGACAATAAACATTTGTGCTGGCTACCCTTTGTTGTCTATAAATAAAGGGGTTTCTTCTCATTTTAAAACAATGAAAAGTTCTAAATCTCTTTTCTTCTTCTTCTTCACAACTAAATATTTGTGTACTTTGTTCCTGTTGTGTGGCTCACATACACCATTGATTATGTTATAAATCATTGTATGTATTTTAACGTTAATTAATTTATGCTTCCGTCAATACGGAAAAATTATAATATGTGATAAATTTTATTTTCCTTTACATTATTAATGTTTGTTACCATGTAATCTTGTATGTAAGATGATATGTATTTTATTTTCAATAACTCAGTTTTTAAAATATTATTTTATAAAATCTGTGATATTAAATTCCTAAGTGAAGCGAGGGTAATTTTCCTGGTACAATAAATTAAAAATAAGTATCAATATCAACAGTTATCAATGAGCATAAAGAAAGAAATCAATAAAAACAATAAAAATATATGACAATCTACGCTCGTCACACCCCGAGGGTACCTTGGATGTAAACAAAGGAAATAGGATCACCAGTGGCCCAAGTTAACCCTGAGCTTCAATATCATAAGCATACTAATATAATATGCAAAAGCTTAAACAGTGATAACTAGATTACCTAATATTGATCAAATGTTTATAATACTATATGTTTAATAAAAAATGGAGGATTAAACTGAAAACTAAAACAAAATCTAGTATTTATTAAAAAAGCCTTTACTAACTAAAGTTGTTGGGACATGCCCAAATTTAACTCTAGCAAAACTAAAAACTGAATAAATAGACTAAAGTTTAAAGCAAGTCTATTGTCCTCGGAGTATGACGACTCACTATTGATGTTTTTGAACTCGAGATCGTTTACCAATATAGGTTTGATTGGATACTGAGCACTTGAACCTACATGACAATAGGACATGTCATTACTTGTAATGTAGTGAAAATGTATCATACAAAGTATCTGTAAATAAAATACATAATTGTACAAAGCATACTTAGGAATAATATAATTGGAAGTTAATGTAAATACTGAAATAAATTGAAGGCTATGCTAAATGCAATGACCAAGTACTAATCATGAACTTGACATATTGAGACTGAATTCTCAAATATAACTGAACATCTGGTCAAATGCACTGATGTATTACTGTGGCACCTACTATTAACCAACATAAAACCACGTGATCTAAATGTGTTTTTCTATGTGTACACACCGTCGAGAGGACAAAATATACCTTGATAGTGGTATAAAGGTATGAATCACGTAATCACTAAAGCTGATAGCCAAATAGGTGAATGACTATGGGGGCTCGTAATTTTGGGACTATAAGGGTAACTGACCCTAGTCCAACTTGGTATTAAGTCTACTACCAACTAGAATGTGTAGAATACAACATATCTGAAATAAACTAGATAGCTCAAGATTCAGACATGCAAATTGAAAAAGTCAACATTAAGTACTGATAATGAAACATTTAAAAATTGATGCATGTATATATGTGTAAGTGACATAGCAAGTTTAATTCATTAACTAAACATATCTACACAACAAGGGTTCTCAATTTAATGCAAGGATTAAACAACTTTGTTTTCAAAACGTAATATCTTGATAAGTATTACTCTAGAAGCAAATTCAGAACAATTATCTGAAGTTCTAGTAACCCTGAGCCTAAACATGATAGATAATAAAGAACTTGAATTATTTTTGGGGAGGTAATGGGTGAAAGGAATCAAGTAGTGAAATTCCATATACCATGTGAAAAAATTTAAGGATGAATCCTCCATTATATGGTTTGAAATGTTGAAGAATAGTAATGCTTGTTGTTTGGAGTTTTGGTCGACTTTTACTCTTCTTTTTGATCAAAGATTGGACAATTTTAGGTGAATGAGGGCTTTAGGTAAGTCTGTATGAATTATAAGGCTTAAAGTAAAACGAACTACTTTAGGCATAAAATTACAAATTATAAGTTCCATAAAATGGGAAAAGGACCTAAGTTACCCTAACTTACATGGTGTTGAAGGACACCTCCGTAGGGACCTATGAAAAGGAAGTCAAACTATCGACCGTAGGTAGGGTTGTCAGTCAAGTCTTTCTGAACTGGATACACAAAAATGAACATAACTTTTTACTCAGTGATGGGATTTTGAACAGTCGTTGGTTTATGATAGACGATTAAATTTTCTACTACTTGGTAGGTCAGGGGCCACCTAATTCCTTTGTTGTTAAAGGTTATGACCATTTTAATTGACCCAATAACAATATACCTCTAGTTAGTTTCTTACCCTCACCTATGGTTCTTAGGTCCAACCACGAACCGTACTAGCAATCATGACTGGATCATTGACCATAAATATTTGGTCATCAATAACGGGTCCCCCTATAACATCACAGAGAGTCTATGGATTTTGTGGTCTTTGCACTAGGTCTGAAAGTTCCATATTACTGTTCTTTCAAATTAGAGGTGTTACACAATCTTCCAATTGGAAATATTCATTCACGAATGAAGTTTATACAAGGTGCTCATGGAGGGAAAAAGCTATTATTCCTAGAACTAAATACATAAAACTAATATCTTACTAAACAAAGATCCAATGAGGTTTCAATATGCTTAAATTCCAAGAACAATTGATGGAACAAGGTATTAAGATGAAATTTACGCAAATAGTAAATGTGCTACTGAGATGAAACTATTATCTCAAGCAGAAAATTTGATTTCCTGAGGCTACCTATTACCACAATGACCCCAAGATAACCCTTCTGGCGTGTGATAGGCAATCTAAAATAAACTTAAGTACAGAAACATTTTGCATAAGGTAAATAATCGTATACAGTGAAATACTAGGGAATACCCATATTCCATTTGAATAAATTAAAACTAAGAGTCTGAATCCAAATGAGAAGTTGAACTCTAAGACTAAAGTTTAAATTTACTATGTAGGATATAAAGCCTCTACTCACTAGAAATTCTAGGACATGCCTCAGCTAAGTCTAGAAAAACTAAAACTAAACCTAAATGCAAGAAATATAACCATTTAACTACTCCTCGAATAATAAGTACTTACCACTAGTTTTTGTGATGTAATGATCTGAAATCGATCTATGCATGATCTGACTGCTAAGGACCTCAGAATACATCACAAGAAGATGTAGCACAGAGTATGCATCAATACATGAAAGGTAGTGAGCATGCATGATAGAGTAAAGATGAACAATTACATAACTGAACAAGTAATAAAGAAATAATATGAGTTGAACATGATAACGATACTAAAAATACTATACTTGATTAAAGTGAATGCAATGATAAAGTTTTAACACATTGAGATTTAAAACTGAACTATGTTAATAACATGGTAAATGTTATAGGATTTAATAGAATTTTTTAGGTATATTAAAAACTAAAATTAAACCACATAAGATAAATATGGAGTTTGATATATATGCACATCGAGAGGACCTAATATACCTTGCCAGAGGTATAGAGGCATGCTGGTGTGATCACTAAAATTATTCCCAAAGAGGGGACTTGTAACCTACGACGCATGTAGTTCTGGGATATAGGGTGGCTAACACTAGTCCACTCATTATTAAGTTTCTCTAGGATAATTAAGAAATTAACAAATAAGGACTAAAGTTTTGAGATACTGGATAGTTCAAAGTACTGACTTGCAAACGAAGAGTACAACATTAATATGCTTCAATAATGCATTCAAAAATCGAAGCATGTTATTATACATAACTCAATCTTACCTAGCATTTGTAATTCATGAACTAAAAGAATTATATAGCTAGGGTTCTGAGATTAAGCATGAATCTTGGAAAAAAATACTACAACATGATAATATCCTTTAGATCATTCTAACAGCTAAAGCCCAATAATTTATAACATTCAAGTAACCTTAGGTCTACAAGACATTAAGGGCATCATGATTATGACATAATCTAGGAACCTATTGGGTGAAAGGAAGAAGTAGTAAAATCCCACATACGCAGTAAAGAATTCCAAGGTGAAATCGTTCGGTTTTTGGATGGAACTGATGAAGACTCAATGCAATCTTTGTATGAGTTTTGTCACCTCTTTCTCCTCTTTATGTTCTAATTTTCAAAGATTTGGTGAATGATCTAACTTAGGTAAGTTCTAGTTATATTTCTATGATAAAACTAACAAAAACTATGTATATTAGGGGTTAAACGACGTAGTTTAGGGGTAAAACGCATAAGGAAAAGACCAAAATAACCATGACTTATCAAATGTGGGGATCATCGATGGACTATCGATTGACTCACGGTCTATGCTTGCCAGCTGTAAATCACCACTAGAGAATGGAATTTTGAGAGTCTGATCCACGGTGTGTGACATTACCAATAATTCTCTAAGTGGAAAGTGATCATTTCAACTACCGTTGAATAGATCATGTAAGCTCTCAAAATGTGCTATAATGTCTGAATGGTATGATATGCATACCCAACCGTCTGAAGATTATATTTCATGCTAAGATTTACCTCAATACCAAGACCTTTCGAAAATGACTTCAAGAAATTAAAGGTAAATTGAGAACCTCTGTTTGATATGATAGACAAAGGAACCCTATGCAACCTGACTATCTCAATAATGTAAAGCTTCTCTTAGTTCTCCATCAAATTTGTAGTCTTAACAACCAAAAAGTGTGTAGCATTAATAACTGTGTCAACACTCGCCTAAATAAAGTTATGTTTTGTGCTAGTATGAGGAAAACTTGTGATGAAATCTAAGTTGATCACTTTCACTTCCATGTAGGAATGTTGATCTCTTGAGTCACAACTCCCGATTTATGTTTTTCTACCTTCAGTTGCTAACAATAAAGCAAATTAGCCACAATACCCTCTATATCATTTTTCATACCATTCAACAAAAACTCATCCCACAGATCAGGTAATATCCTAATGGTTCCTAGATTAATAAAATAATTATTGTATGGGGTTCTGCAAGAATCTGATGTCACAACACACCTACTTTAGAAACACATAACCGACCCTGATAACGAAGAGCACCATCTCCCCCTTAGGAAAAACCTAAACTCTCTGATGATGGACTGCACCTTTTAGTTGAAGGAATAACGGATCATTGTCTTGATTTTCTGTTGCCTCAACTACAAATGAAGATTATGATCCATTCTTAATTGTTACAACACCATGATATGATCATAAGACGAACTCCTAATGGAGCAAGTATATGAGCATATTTCACTAGTTCCTTCAAGTTTTGATCTACATGTGCCACACTACCCGTCATTAGTCTACAAGAGCATATTGCACTACCTTTTCCTTACCAGGATGGTAATACACTTATATTATAGTGTTTGAGGAACTTAAGCACCTTCTCTAGTGAAGATTCAACTCTTTGTGGCGAACACATACTCAAGGCTCTTATAGTCTGTGAAAATCTATGTGAACACCATTCAAGTAATGTCTCCAAATATTTTGTGAAAACACCACTGCTGCAAGCTCTAGTTCATTATTTGGGTAGTTCTTCTCATGTACCTTAAGATGTCTAGAAGCATATGCTATAACCTTACCTCCTTGCATTAACACACAATAGATAACATAATCGTCTCAACTTTCTAGTATATCCATACAACAGATGTAGTCAACCTAGTTTTCACTTCTACAAAGATTATCTTATGATCATTTGACCATTGAACCTTAACCTTTTTTTGAGTAAACTTAGTCAATGGATAGGCCATGGATGAAACTCATTCCACGAACCATTTGAATAAACCAGCCAATGCATAGAAAAATTTGATATATGTAGGAGAGATATATCTGGTCCATTGTTTCACTGAATCTATCATCTGACAATCCACTCATATCCCTTAAATAGACACAATATGCATCATTAAAGAGGCGGATTGCAACCAAACCTCACATTTGCTAAACATAGCGCATAACGGTCGATCTTTTATATTTTACAGAACAACACTCAAATGATTCACATGTTCTTCCTCATTCCTAGAGTAAATAAAGATATAATCAATAAAGATTATAATGAACAAGTCTAAACATTGCTTGAGCACATTGTTCATTAAGTCCATGAAAACTAGAGGAGAATATGTGATGTGAGGTGAAACTACACATATTTTTTCATTATTTACCTTACAGTCATCGTTTATATTTGTCCTTTTTGAGCATAAATTTTACGAACTGTGCTTAATTGTGTATTTTATTTGTAGAATCAAATTATTTGAATAATAAACAAATTAGGAGCTAAAACAAATTAAAAATGAAAGGTTAAAGAAGAAAATATATCAGGCAGATTAATGAATTAAAGCAAAAAAATGATATATTTATATATAAAGATATATTAGGAATTGCAAAAACATTGAATTTCCACGTGGCATTCTCTTAATTCAGTGGCCAATGAATGATGGTGCAGAATATTACATTGAGTTGCACTACAGTTCACGCGGAAAAAAAACGAAAAAGGACTACAATTCTTTTCGGTTTTGGATTCCTAATTTATTTGGACTCAATTATTTTATTTAGGGTTTCTTACGTCTATAAATAGTATAGAAAAACAATTATTTGAGGAAGCCAAGAATCAAGATACAAGACATAATATAAACTTTCTACTAGCTTTGGAGCTTTATAAGAGACACCGTGGAGGCCGGAGAATTGTCATTTATTTTTTCTTCACCTTTATTATTTATTTGTATTTTTATTATTAAAATAAAGTTTTGCTATTATTCTTAACTTTTTATGATTTACCCAAGAATATTTATTTTAGTAGATTTTGATTGTGTTTTGAGATAAGGTGTAGCTTAACTCCACAACTAGGTTTGTCAAAATCATAAGAGATTAAAAAAGTATGAATAGTAATTAAGAAATTCTAAAATAAGTTTTCTTATTTATTGATAATTCACTCTTTTTAGAAGTCGTTTTAATGGTAGCCAACATTAGAATTCTCCTTGTTGCTACTTGCCGACCAAGGAGATAGTTAATAAGAAAAGAATTATAAACATAGATTTAGTGAGATACTATCCAATAGGATAGTGCCGATTGGTGTGAAGTAATAACTAAGTCATACATCGCTTATAGTGTCTAATATGAGGTCATGGTAAGGTTAGCAAATTATACACACATAGCCGTACCAAGGTGCGGGGTGAAATTCTCTAGTTGCCAAACCAAAGAATTAGAGATACCTAACTTATCACTTTGCATGTATTACACAAGGAAAAAATTGTTATTATTAGGATTACCGCGTTATGAGCTTATGGGGAACACATTTCTAGTTATTATTAATAATTTGGATATAAATAAACACTTAGTTCTAAGCTATTTTTATTTAAATTTAAAATCCCCCATTTTTATATAACGACTATCTAGATAAATATTTGCAATTAATAATATTCTTCCTTATTCTCTATGGAATCAACCCCAACTAATAGTTGAGTAAATATATTTCATACGATCGTTTATATTTCTTTTCAAGAAGTATATTTGAACTTTATCAAGAATGACACCGCTGCTGGGAAAATGTCTTTTAGATTAACTTTAAATACAGTATTGATATTTAGTCAACAATTTCCTGATTTTATGTTTTTTTATTTGTTTTGTTTTCAACAGGTTTCAATTATACTGTATATACAAGTACATAGAGTCAATGTCAATTCTTTACCCCCTACGATCCTTATTCGAGAAAACTTTAGGAAAAATGGCTAATCATGGAGATGGAATCTGCGTAACTGAGGTGTCTACGTCGTGCCGCGGAGTTAAATTAAGCGCTTATTGGGAGGCAACCCAATCAGTAGTGTAATTTCTTATTTCTATTTTTATTTTATTAGTGTCACATATTTATCTTGTTTTTTTTGAAGATAGGAGGAAGTCTGAGTACCAAAAAAATAAATTAAAAAAATTTAGCATATTTTAGCTTAAGTGTGGGGTAACGCCCCTTGATGAAAATTAAGTGAACATGCTAATAGAAAAGTCCAAAGGCCTCAGGATGTTTTCCTAACCCTTGTTTCATATTTTATTTAATGCTTTGGAGATGTAACATGTTTTTAAGTGTGGGGTGGAGGAATGAATTCCTAGTTTTTACTGTTTTATCAAGTTTTTTTTTTAAGGATGAATTCCTTGTCATTTGTTTTTGGTTCTTTCCCTGAGGATAGTCCCTTTGAACCGAGCTTCGTTTATTTATTTATTTTAGAATTTTTTTTTAATTATTTTTTGAGACAAAAGAAAAGACCCTTTTGAGTTATGTGATACTTACTATTTTGGCCTAATTTTAAATAGTACTTTCTTGTGAATGCTTAATTACTAGTGAAATTGCAAACATTCTGACATCTAGGTTCATGGTTGTGAATTTTTATGTAGGTTATTTTATTTTATAGTTTGTTAGGATCTTGTCTCTCTTAGAGTGGCAATATACACACGTAGCCGGACCAAGGTGCGGAGTGAAATTATCTAGTTGCCGGAACAAGGAATTAGAGCTACCTAACTTATCACTTCGCATGTATTACACGAGTAAAGAATTGATATTACTAGGATTACCGCGTTATGATCTTATGGGGAACACATTCCCAATTATTTTTATTAATTTGGATATAAATAAATACTTAGTTCAAAGCGATTTTTATTTCTTTTATTTTAATTTCACTTTTAGCCATGCATCTTATTGAAGCGAAATAAAAAAGTGTTGCCTTGTTTAGGAGATGTGAATAAACTTTATTTGATTTTTCTTATAAATTTTAGTCTTTTTAGATATTTTATCACTAGTTATCCCTTTTGAGCTTGTATCCTTTTTTGGTAGCCATATTTTGCTGTTGACTATTTTGTTGAATCCTTAGTTTTTGCACATTGCTTCCTTGAGAATCATAACATAGACTTATTTTAATTATCAATTTTTAGAAAAAGGGATGGATGAGTGAAAAGGTAATAAATGATAGCTACAAAGTTCTTAAAAGCCTTCTTTGAATTGTGACAAAAAAACAAGAAATTAGAATTTTTACATAAAAAGAAGTTACATTGATGATAACTCTGGTCCTTTCAAGGGCATCATGCACCTTAACTCATGTAAAATACGCAAGTTGAGGGTGACTATTATGAAGGAAATAATGCCTGAAACATTCTTTTGATGATGAGAGTTACTTGTGTAATAATTGTTGAAAAGAGGGCTGTAAATAAAAAGAAGAAAATATGGGTGATGAAGTCTAATAATTGCAAAGTGCTTAAGGAAGTTAAAATCACTACTATATAGTTTTCCTACCAGCCCCCTAGCCTACATTACAACCGTTAAAGTCCTATTTTATTATATTCAAGGATGTTTAATTAGTGGAGATGTACATAATGGGCAAGCATATAGTTTTTTTGTATACATGTGAATTTTATTTATGAGTGGGAGAGTTCTTTATATGAAGTCCTTAATTTATATTTAATCTGTTGAATTGAGTGTGTCAACAATTTTTTTTGTGAGTGCACTTGTTTCATGATAGATACGTGATAACTTTCTTTGATGAGGGTAGGTGATCAATGATAAATTTTATGAGTTCAAAGTCCTTCTATGAAGTTAGGAGATTAGAGGTTTGTTGTTTACTTTTAAGTCTTGCATAATGATTGAGAAGTCTACTTGATATTTTCAAATGGGTGTATGTCCTATTTGTTTGTACTATTCAAAGTGATGACATTACTAGTATAATTTATTTTGGATGAGCTATAATTTGTTTGTACTACACATACATTTTTTATCTCAAATTTATCATTTATGTTTGTCCTTGTTGGCATAAATATTTATGGATTGTGATAAATTGTGTATTTTATTTGTAGGATTAAATTGGTGAAAAATTGAACAAGGTAGGAGCTAGAACAAATTGTGGTTTTTGATATGAGCCGCTGTGGAGGATACTAGCTTCGGAGCTTTATATGAGCCGCTGTGGAGGCCGGCGAATTGTGGTTTTTTCTTTCTTCTCCTTTATTATTTATTTGTATTTGTTATTAATAAAAGACAGTTTATCTAATGTTCTTAACTTTTAATTATTAACACAAGAATATATATTTTAATAAATTTTGATTGTGTTTTGAGATAATGAGTAGATTAACTCCACAACTACGTTTGTGGGAACCATGAGCGATTAACAAAATGTGAATAGTAATTAAGAAATTCTTATATAGGTTTTTGCATGTATTTATAATTCTTTCCATTAGAATTCTTCTTAATGGTGACCAACGTTAGAAATCTCCTTTGTGCTACTTGCCGGACCAAGGAGGTACTTAATAAGAAAAGAATTATCAACATAGATTTAGTGGAATACTATGTAATAGGCTAGTACCAATTGGTGGTAGTAACTAAGTCATACATCGATTATGATATCTAATATGAGGTAATGGTAAAGGTAAGTAAATTATAAACACGTAGCCGGACCAAGGTGCGGAGTGAAATTATCTAGCTGCCGTAACAAGGAATTAGAGATACCTAACTTTTCACTTTGCATGTATTACACGAGTAAATAATTGATATTACTAGGATTACCTCGTTATGAGCTTATGGGGAACAAAATTCCCAATTATTTTTATTAATTTGAATATAAATAAATACTTAGTTCAAAGCTATTTTTATTTCTTTTATTTTAATTTCAATTTTAAAATCCCCCATTTTTATATAACGCTATCAATTTAAATATTTGCTACTGATAATATTATTCAATATTCTCTGTGGGATCGACCATGACTCATCGTTGGGTAAATATATTGCATATGATCGTTTATATTTCTTTTCAAGATGTATATTTAAACGTTATCAATTACCTAATATATATGAAACACTACAAATTCACAATGATCATAATGAGTTTTAAAGGTTTTGTTCGGAATGTCACTATTTCTGACATTGAGTTGATGCTACTTAACTAGATGAGAGGTCTATCATTTAAAAATGACGAGCACCCTGAAGTTGGTCAAATAGGTCAAAAATCACCAAAAAACTAAAAATGAAGAATCCTAGTTCTATAATTGACTGGGTCATAACATGATTGTAAATAATTCATGCCTAGAATGATATCAAAGATTACCATTTCTAGTTCTATAAGATGTTCTCATGTGACTTTCTGTGAAAATGTGATAGAGAAATCTCTGTATACTCTTTTAGCTATGACCGCATCACCAACTGGAGTAGATATTGTGAAGGGTTCTTAGGGAGTTCCTAGACTAGCACTTTATTTTACTACTAAATGTGGAGATATTAAAGAAGGAGTAGTCCCTAGATATAACAATGCATAAACATTCAGGTCAAACACTCCTAACATACAAGTGACTACATTAGGAGATTCTTCATGCTCCTAGCGAGCCTGGAGAGCTGATGAGTCAAAAATTGAACTCCTTTAGGACAAAATTTAATAGGAATAATGTCCTCTCATGCCAGTTTATCTCAATCTTTAATGAAAACTATCAAGTTTCAGATATTTCAAGTTTCAAGTAAAGCATGGACACTATGGAGTGAAAAGGACAAAAAAGGCTGACAAGAAAAAAGAAACTTAAGGTTGAGCATCGCCAATTAAAGTTGGCGCATCGACGAAGGGGTATTCATTGTCCTTTTTTCTAGCACACTGAGCCCTAAAGGAAGAGGATTAACTCGGTGAAGAAAAGAGCAGTCAGAACTCTGCCAAATGGTTTCACATTGCAGTAACATATCGCACAATGGTGCATGACATGAAGATATTGTGGGAAAGAATAAAAAGGCGATGAACTAGAAGATGGGCGAGAAGCTAAGTCGTTTGGCGACATTGACTTATCTTGCCAAATAATCCATCTCACCATAAAATCTAAAATATAAGTTCTAGTTTAAGTTGTGAATTAGAGATTCCGAACATTATTCTGGTTTTTAGACTTTAAACTTTAGTATTTTCATATTTTCTCTCAAGTTTGAAGAGGGGTTTATCATGACATAAAGAAGGAATAATTTCATCTTCCACAAATTAGAAGTGGATCTTCTCAATACTTTTTCCTTTTATTAAATCAAAACTTATCTTTCTATACCTATTTGATTTCAACATTAATAAACGTATAATTTCTTATTTCTTAATATATGGCTAAAACCCCCATTCTTGGCCTGTGATATAGCCAATATGAGTTAATATTATTTTTGCGTCATGCTTGTTGATACCTTAGATGTAGTTGGTTAAATCTAATGGACTTATAGTTTCAAATACAAGTTCACCCATGTGTTTTCAGCTTGCTTGAGAATGAAGTCGTGAAACCAAGAAAACTAGATTGATGGCCAAAGGATTAGTTCGAAAGGACGTTCAGCCCGAGAGGGTGAACCCTAGTGCCATATCCTAACACTCAGCACGAGAGATTGAGTGGTGTAAGGTGTAGGATGGACTTTATATAGAAATTATGTGTCCTGGATGAAACCATTTAAAATGGGGAATGTTTCTTGAAAGAGAATCTATTTTCCAATTAAAGTTTAACCTAGTCAGTATGTTTCTTAAAAATTTCTATTGCAAGAATGTAACCAATAAAATATATTAACTTGTATTGCGGTCACATCTTGTATTGCGGTTACCTTTGTAGAATTCCCCCTCATACAGTATTTTTCCTTTAATTTCTACTAGTTTTACTACTTGTAGCCACCCCCCCCCCATTTGATATTTCACAAATCTCTAATTCGCTACATATTGTTGAAACCGCTTCCCTGGGACAAGACCTAAACTCTCGATTAGGTTACTATATTTTTAATGATCGTTGACACTCTAACCGTAGTAAGTGTCGTTATCCATGATCAAAATCAATGTTGTGCCGCTGTAGGGAGTGGTGTTACATGAAGTTGTAGTTGAGTAGATTTTTTATTTTCTTTAATTATTTTTTTACGAACCTTACTTTTGGTTTTTCTTTGTGAAGTTGTTCTTTGAAGTATATTTTAAGTATGTTTAGTACACACATATGAACTGATAGAGTCCCATAGTAGAGTTAATGAGGGTCTCAGATTGTTTACTAAGTTTCAAATAGATGGAGGGGGAAAAATACTTAAATTGGTGGGCAAGGTTAAAAGGATAATAGCTCAAGCCCCAAAGCATGGCACTCCTGACATGGTCCTTCGAGACTGCTTCTAGATAAGCCTCTCTACCGAAAATAAGAAGTTGATTGACCAACTAATCTCAGGAGGGATTGAATAATTGCCAAACATGATAGAGGCTCAATTGCTAGACCACATGGCGAAGTTGAAAGAAAAATTGAGAAAGACGTTATGGTGTCCACATTGACGACACACGTGGATGGATTGGTGAAAAGGGAAATGAAGATCGAATCACAATGCAAGAAAAATGATAAATGTACCACCCCCCCCCCCCC
>NC_028640.1:15438170-15452212 GCF_001406875.1 Solanum pennellii
TACCCCCCCCCCCCCCCCGTTTGAAAGAAAGAGTCCTAGGGACAAGAAGTCAGAAAACATTGAGGGAATGCTCTCAACATTTTTTCTCAAGTTGAGCGAGTAGGATGGAGCTCTACAAGAACTAAAAGAAGAAACTAAAGGAATGGAGTATTATTTGGTCTCACGACAAACCTTTCCAACGCTAGAAAAGCTTTAAGATCAAGCATTACCCCATGTTCGCACACTGGAAGATCAGGGGTTACCTGGTCAAGATATGGGTGGCCCCAACTATGAAGTTATAAGCGTTGATTTATGTTGTGCCACGATGCTAAATAAGGCATTGTTTGGGGGGAAACCCAAATCCCCTTATTATCTTATATTTGCATGGCGGAAAAGTAATGGTATGCTAGTTTTATAAATTAAAGTGTGGAAGGTGCTTGAAGGTGCAAACTGTTGAGAAGTAGATCTACTCGGCTAGTCATTGAAGAAGCTAATAATCAATTTTAGTTCACTGTTTGACTCAAGAAATCTTAAAAATCAGAATTCTGTAAAACTCGGTGAGCTCCAAAATGCTTCGGCGAATCGTCCACAAGATTGGAGAGCCCGATGATTATTGTCCTTTTAACATCCAAATTTATTGAGAAGTTCAGTAAAACATGGCAAAGCAAAAATTTGTTTGGAGATCCCCCGAATGACTAATAATTAAAATGTTGTCCCCAAATGGGAACAGACAAGACAAGTTGCAGGCCATCACGTCAAAAGGTGTCTAATTAATAATTCAAAAATGTGGGTAAAAGACAAGCACATTCGAATGCTGAGAGAAGTTGTATGAGAACTTTTCAATAGCTCAGAAACTCTCATAACGTCCCCACCTCATCTTCAACCTATTTCTACATTTATTGAAGGAGACTAACTCAAAGTAGCTGCTTAAGCATCATGATTCTCTAGCCTAATCTATACCATTCATCAATTTGACCTCTGGATTGTTGATAGTTATTTGAGGACAAATATCTTTGATTTCATTAAGGTGAGACACATATTTGTGAGATTATTAATTATTGTACTTTTTTAAATATATTTGGGTTGTTAGTTTTAAATTGTGTTTTATACTGCATGTGTGATTGTTACAGCTTAAGTCCCCCTTGTTTGATTTTAATTACAAACCGACTCTTCCGAAAATAATTTTGTTACCGCTTGTGTTAGAAATGGATGTTCTCCTGCAAATGTAATTATTGGTTTAGATCAATGCCAATGACTTGAATAGTGCTTTCAACTAAACAAATGTGAATGGGCGGCTACGGCGAGACTAAATGATGTTGCATATACAATGTGTGAACTCTTTGCATCTTTTTGTGATTAGCCGTGTATCAAATTGATTCTCTTGTGATGACTGTGCTACACTAGAAAAATTATGTATTCTTGTTTGATTTATGTATCAATGCCTAATGTGATAAGATTACGACTAGCCATGCTAAATAAACGTAGAATTTGCCTTGTTATACCAGTAAATTAAGTAATTCTTTCTCTTGATATGATCTTAGGTACTATTGAGGAGTGCGGGCCAATTCGACTTATACCTCTCTTGTGACCCACCCTGTAATTGTGTGAATCTCTCTTGAAAACCCCTATAAATATACCTTTCTTTAGAAGAAATTTTTTAGAACCTAAACCTTTATTCATCCACTGACTATAACCCTTCTGACTTGTGGTTTAATTAATAGACAACTTAAGCCAAAATGCAGAAGGAAAAGGCAAAGTCAAGAAATGCAATAAAAATCTCCCTTAAACTATGGTATTGAAAAGGAATGGAAACCCTTCATATAAAAAAAGGAAAAGAGAAAAAGAAAAATAATAGTAAAGAATGAAAAATAAGGTTGTACCATAAAAGTAAAAATGAAATTTTGCTTTCCAAGCAATCCATTTGAGTGAATAATAGGATGAGTTAGAAGCACTAGAAGAAAAACTGATACAATAAGGTGAATAGAAGGATGTGTTGTAAAGACCACACTCCATGAGGATATCTAGTCAATTAACCTAAACTTTGCACTAAGCCCCTTACAAGTCTTAAAAAACATCTTTAATCTTGAGAAAGCAGAAACAATTATTCACAGGAAAATATAAGGGCAAAGCTATGGGTGAAAACATGCAGTGTGTTCCTGTTAAGGAGTGTGAGCGTTGTGTTTAATTCCTTAACTTTAAATTTAATATATGCATAGGTGTGAAAATGGAATCATCCTTTGTGTGAGGGCATTCAAATGCTTATTTTTGAGATGAAACTTCCACTTGAAGCAAGTAACCCAAGCTTAAACATCTTTGTTAATCATATGTCACAACCTGAATCTTAGATTACACAATTTATCCTTTAATAAGTAGTTTGAGTCTTGTTGTATATGTTCATGATTGAGTCTTGTGTAACACTTCTTTAGACATCCCATTTGAACTGTTGAACATGAGTTTTACTTGAGGACAAGTAAATCTTATGTTGGGGGTCTTGATGAGTCCAAGAATTCGACGCATTTAGGGCTAAATTTTAATAGAAATAGTGTCCTCGAACGTTCGTTTTATCTAATATCTGATGAAAACTATCAAGTTTCATGCATTTGATGTTTCAAGGAAAGCATGGAGACTATGGCATAAAAAGAAACAAAAAGGCTAAAAAGAACAAAAAAACTAAAGCCTGAACATTGCAAAGTAAACTTGGCGCACCCCCGAATGGACATTATTCACATTTTTTTCCAGCATGCTGAACCTTGAAAGGAGAAGTCGGCGCGCCACCGAATACTTCCGTTAAGTAGTACTATACTGCCCAATGGTCCTGGACGTAATGATGTTGTGGAGAAGCACAAAACGTCTATGATCTAGTAGATGGGCGAGTCGTCAAGTCATTAGGTTACCTCGACTAACCTCGCTGAACGATCCAATGCAACACAAAATAAGAAAATTATAAATACTAGTTTAAGTTGTTCATTAGAGAGACTGAACATTATTCTATTTTTTTGAATTTTCACTTTAATTGTTTTTCATATTTTCTCTCAAGTTTGATGAGGGTTTTTGGAAGACTTGAAGAAGGAAGTAATTCATCTTCCCAAATTGGAAGTGGGTTTTCTCAATTCTTCTTTCATTGATTCTCTTACCCATTGAATTTCAACATCCTTGAAGTTATAGTTTCTTATTTCTTGATGTATTGGTAAAAACCCCATTCTTTAAGTGTTAGCAAATATTAGTTAACATTATTATTGGGTCTTTCTGGCTAATAACTTCGATGTAGTTTATTGGTGATTTCATCTAGTGGTTGTTGTTTATTTTAAGTTATTGGTAGTTTTAAAAAGAAGTTCAACCATGTGTTTAGCTTGCTAGAGAGGTTGTGAAACCGAGACCGCTAGATTGATTTCCTAAAGAGTGGGTCGACATGTGGTTCGGTCCGAGAGGGTGAATCCTAGTTCCATATGCTAACATTCAGCTAGAGAGAGTGAACGGGGTAAGGCGTAGGCTGGACCACATGCGGGAAATGGGTGTCCGAGAGGAACCCATTTGTAACACGTTAAGTTACTCGAGAGAGAACATAATTCCAATTAAAAGATTAACTTAGTCACCATGTTTTTACAAATTATCTATCGAAATCATGTCCCCAATAATCTATATTAACTTGTATTGCAGTCACATCTCAAGAATTAACACTAATACATGATTTTTCCTTCAATTTCTGTTGTGTTTACTACATGTGACAAACCCCCCATTTGATATTTTATAAATTCATGTCACCCCATTTTTAATTTATTATTCTTTTATTCATAAATCTCTTTAGCTATGACTAATTAGAATGGAATTCTAATTAGCCACATATTCTACAAACCGCTCCATTGAGACACGACCCCAACCCTTGGTTGGTATAATATATTATCAATGATCGTAGATTTAACGTCCCATAAGTACACCCTTGAAGAAGGAGCACTCTTGATTCGTCACATTACGCAGTTGACCCGTTGGAGGTGTTGTACAAGCCTCTTAGCTATCATTCATTACACAATATATGAAAACTACAAAGGAATTAATACTTTTCACAACAATAATAATAAGAAACATCGTATATAAAAGCTAAGGAATAAGTCACGTCGTCACGAGCCAACTAAAAGACACATCGTAAATATTTTAGGGACACGACTCTTTACATTTAAAGAAATACATAATAAGTCTTTACAAGTCTTAAAGGAATAAATAAAAAAAAACATATGCTATGTCCTCAAATATATGAGGACATACCAAGTCTTGAGAGAGTTATCTCCCAAAGCATGGCATTATGTAAAACACATGTAAAAGAGGACATTTTCGTAGAAACATACAAGTCATTCTATTTTGATAAAACCTTCATGAATCAAGTTATAAAGCAACATACAAGTTCCACTCTCATAAACCTCAATATAAAGTCACATTTACAATAAACCATTTTCACATAAACTTTCCTATCCATAGTTATCGTAAGACTCACTTAAGTAAGACATGAAGAGGTCGCCCATACAACCTCTTCAATACGTACCTAAGTGATCCTTATAACCGCCAAGGATAAAAAATGTTCATCAAAACTGAACAAGTATTAAAACAAAAGACATTAAATGAAAAATAATATACGTAGGAACTTCACGTCAGGAACCATCCGCCAAGACAACCCCATGATACACTTAGTGCAATGTGAAAGTGGCATCCCATACTACTATTTCCACCCTAGTGACCCTTAGGAATTCCCTTAGAATAGGAACCTCACATTATTCAAATACATAGCTTTCATAATATAGATAAAACATCAACATCCTTAATTTTACATTATACATAAAGTCACATTACTTTATTTACATCACATAGTGACCCAGTCATTCATTTCATATTAGGACACACCAAAAGTACCTCCACATGACTACTTGTGCAATGGATAGATAGTGTCCCATACAACAACCTACCCTAAGAAGTGCACCCTTAAGATGACTTGGTTCATTTACCTTTATGTGTGGGGGATAACGTTAACGGACATAGACTATGAGAGGTAGACATGGAATCCCGATATTAACCCCTACTTGATGAGGGATCCCCACTTGCCTAATGTAGGGTCATTCTCTTAGCTTTTATATGGATTTACCAGTAGCTACACCTATGCGGGCACATAGTTAAGGGATAAGGAGATTTCTTCTAAGTAACTCATTCTCTATTAACGAGGAGTACTCATATTAAGAGGTACATTGGATAAAACATCTCTACTCACGAAGTGTACCCACCCCTTCTTCAAATCATCTCGGTTCTAAGTATAACTCCCCCACAAAGTACTAAACATTCATTTACTATATGTTAAGGAATAACTATTTAGCACCACATATCAAATCATAAAGGATACTTATCCCTAGAGGTTACCTTTGAACACCACATCTGAACTCACAAAGAGTGTTCACCTTAAAATCACCCTTTTCGTTACTAGAGTTCTTTAAGAATAGTAGGGTTGGTCTCGACATTTCATCTCTACTCGTGAGGAATGTCTACCCTATAATCCCCCCATTTTCATTCATAAACATCATCGATGCATTCAAAGCGTGTGTGTGAATACATGTGAGAACACCTTTCATATAATCACCATATTCATAACTTGACTTCTAAACATGCTTATACCTCTTCTCATCATACTTTACACAGTAGCATACTTCACATATACACAGACTTCATTTAGACATAATCTCTACAATATATACAATTCCAACATTCTAAATAATATATACATGAACATCGTCATCACTACTTTACTTCATATACTATGCTTTCAAGTCTATACTGACAATACACACACACACACACACACACACACACACATATATATATTCATATATTTCAAGTAAACACTGTCACCTAAGGAGGACCATACCACTCAAGATCATCTCAATGGAATCTTAAACAAGATAGAACACTTACTCACATTCAAGACTTTACAACCTTTTCTCAATATCTCCAACAATTCATTAATATTATAGCATATAAGGCCGAAACTAGTTCAAAATACAACATAAGAAACTGAACTTTAACATTATCTAGACAAACATAACAAACCCACTTCATAATCCAAAACTTTATAATATGCATAAGCATGGGTTCATTGGGGTTTTTACATTATAATCATCAACTAAAACTAAAAAAACCATATTTAGATCATTAAAAAGTTTTCATGCAAAGACCCATGCTTATATTAAAAGATAGAAGAAGTTTGAATTTGAAACCGTTTTTGAAAAATCTATGGAATGACTCCTTGAATGAAAGAAGGTTTAAGGATTAACTACGATACCTTAATATGAAGAAACCCATTTGGGGATGGAAACTTGAACAATTTTACCTTCTCCCTTTGAGATTGAAGCTTCTTGAATTAATGGGTGAAATAGGGTTTAAAGTGACATAAAACCGTCCACAAATAGTCCCAAAGTCCCCAAAAGACCCCCACACTTATTGGACCCTTTTCAATGGTCTAATTTAAAAACGATGCAACCAAATATGGGAAGCCGCTTCGCGTTGCGGAGGCAACTCTCGATTTTTCCCCACAATATTTTTTAGGTAATATACCTCGTGCCACTCACGCGACGCACAGGAAATGTCAGTATCAGGCATGGGACGAGAGGTGTCCTCCATATTTAGATTCTGTATGCTTCCTTTAGCAGCTTCCTTGTCAAATATTTAGGTCCTCATTGTGGACCCTTAGGTGGTATCCGAGTACACGTACTCGAATGTTTTTACCCTTAGTATGTCCTATAGGTACAAGGGTTATCCACACTAGTTTTAGACTCCAAAAAACACCTAAAAGCATGCAGAAAAAATAAGGACATACTAGCACACACACAAGGATAGTTTTTGAATGTCTTGGTCGTTTTTTGACGTTTCACTTACAAACTCACCAAACTGACTTCAAACATTAAAATTCACTATTTTAACACATTATTAACTCATGAAACACTTGTTAATCTCTAGTTAGACCTATTTCATTATGAGGGTCATCACATTATCACCCACTTAGAAGAACATTCCTCCTCGAATGACAGTAAACACTTTCAAGGACATCGAGAACTCAAGTATCAACATATAACACATTACATCATGGCCATAAACATATTCAGCAACAAAATAATATCTGGAACTATTTCCATATTCCAAGTGCACACAGACTTAATCAATTTCATTTTATATATGGAGGAACTATCTTCTCCAACATCGGACATACTCATCACATCATTTAAAAGTTAAACATGCAAAGACCTTCAAATCATACCTTGTCACATAAACATAACCATTTGGAAATAATTTAACACATATAATCAAGAGCATTCACAACAATATACCATCAAAGGCATTCATAATCATAAGGAAAAAATGCAACTCATACTAATATGCAAGACTCGATAACAACACCAAACTACTAAGGATTTTGGTCTCAAGCTTTAGTAAGAATAGAAGGAAAAGATAAGGATACCAACTACATTACTTCTCACATCATACTTCCCAACTTACGGTAAACTAATCAAAATAATTTTAAAAAATCATAAGGGGTTTAGGACTTACGAAGGCCTTCACTCTGAATTAGCTCTTTCTCTAGCTTGAAGTGCATGGAAACAATTCTTCTTTGGAGAATTGGGATACGGGGATCTAAGTTGACATCACTCCCTTTTGCCTTGAGTTTAGGGCAATTTATCACCTTATGACCCCTATTACAACACCCAAAACAACTATCCGTTCTGGAAAGACACTTGCCCAAGTGTTGTTTCTCACAAGTAACACACCTAGATCCCTAAAAAGCATAGCCACCTCCTTGATAATTTTGGTTGGACACCTTGTCTGTGTGTCACATCGCGAAAGAACCCCCTAGAAGATAGGGCAACCTTTAGGTCGGCACAATTGTGTACTTGACCTTTCAGAGGTCTTGTACAAGCGTTTTGCTATCATTTGTTACATAGGACATGAAAAATAATGCAGATTTAAAACTTTTCAGGAAATATTAATAATAATCAAAGATCTTTTATAAATACTAAATGGTAGTCTCGTGGTCATAAGCCAACTTAAAGACACGACATAAATATCTTAGGGACACGACCCTTTATATTGAAAGAAAATTTATAACAAGTCTTATAAAAGACTTAAGAAGAACTAAAGAAATAAAAACTATGCCTTGAATATATGAGGACATACTTAATCTTGGGAGAGTCGAATCTCAATATTGCCTTCAACCTTCCACTAGCCTCCAACCTATACTTATAGAGTATAGAAAAGTTTGGGGTTAGTACAAATGTTGTACTGATTATGGCATATGGAAAATCATGCAAAAGAGGACATTTTAGTAGAAATAACTTTCATGGACAGTAAGTACAAACTTTCATGAATATAGAGTAAATAATATATAAGTCATCATTTAACACATTAAATAGAACTTCCATAATTTTAATACAAAAAAAAACATAATATAGTATACTCATGAAACTTTGCAATGGACCTAGGTGAAATCTTACACGGAACTCATTGCCTTTATAGTTTCCCTATCAAAGGTTATCCTATAAATCCCTACGGTAGACATGAAGGAACCGCCCTTATGATCCCTTCAATACACACAAAAGTAATCTTCAACACTACCCATTATAGGCTTAGTTCGCACAGGTAACAAGTCCACACTCCTATGACTCGACATAAGAGAAAGCACGGGTAACAAGTCCACATTCTTATGACTCACACTTAGAGAAAACATACTAGCCTTTAAGATCTTCACATAAGTGCCCTTCTTCGAGTGGACTTGCATGTTACACAAAGTGCAATGTGAGAGTAGCATCCCATACTATTACCCCCACAATGTGCTCTTTGAGGATTCCCTGAGATTAGGAACAGTACATTCTTCATTCATAAACTTCATCATGCAAGAATAAATCTAACATGCTTACATAACATTAGCCATTACATCACATTACTTAACTTTTCATTAGATAAAGACCCATTCATTCATTTCATATAAAAACACATCAAGACTACCCTTTAAAGTGCCTACTTGTGCATTAGACACACAACGTCTCATACAACCACCGACCCTAAGTATTACACTCTTTAGAAGACTTAGTTCATTACATTCTTTTAGGGAATTAGTTTTAACCGACAAAGGCCATGAGAGATAGACATGGAATCCCAACATTAACCCCTACCGGATGAGAGATCCCCACTTTCCTAGAGTAGGGTAATTCTTTTAGGCATTACATGGAATCTCCAATAAATATACCTATATGGTCGCATAGTTAAGGGATAAGCAGATTCAGTCTAAGTAACTCATTCTCTTACTAACGAGGAGTACTCATATCAAGAGGTACATTGGATTCAACATCTCAACTCACTGAATGTATCCACCCTTCTTCAAATCCTCTCGTTGTTAAGCATAACTCCCCCATAAAGTGTAAACATTCATTCCTAAAGTTTAAGGTATAACTATTGGACACCACATCTAAATTCACGAAGGTAATCCATCCTCCAACCTACATTAGATATCTCTTGGGAAAAAGTGAGGTTGCTACTAAACATGTTATCTCAACTAACGAAGAGAGTTCATCCCTACCTCCTAGATTCACGTTTGTGATCTTTATTAATCCATTCAAGCGTGTGTGTGTGCACACTCTTAATATAGTAAGTATTTCCATTACTTTGATCTCTTGACATGCTAATACTTTGATTCATCACATTTTGCACACTACCATGCTTAACATTGACATAATCTTCACTTAGACATAAGATAATCAAGATTCATATTTAAATATTCAAAGACATATCATTCATGTCCATCAAAATCATCTTTTAAGTTCACATTATATGCCTTCAAGTCCACATTCACATTACACACATTTACACAATATAATCATGAACTTCTAGTAAGTAGCGCCACCAAAGGTTGACCATACACTCAAGAGCATTTCACCAAAAGAGATATACAATACAACCAACTTACCATTCATCCAAGATTTTACCACTTCTTCACAATTTATATAATGATTCATTATAAAACTAGACCTTAGGTAAGTAGGTAAACCATAATGTAACCATCAAGAAAACATAACTTTAACATTTCTTAATCATGCTCCTTAAACCCATTTCATAAGCTAAAAGTTGATAAAAAAGCATAAACATGTTTTCATTGGGGTTTTAAATTAAAATCATCATTTAACACTAAGAACAACTCATATTAATCATTAAAATGTTTTTATGCAAAGACTGATACTTAGTGTCAAGGAATAAAGAAATTGAAGTTTGAAACCCTTTCATGAAATCGCTTTGAAGTGGCTCCTGGAATAAAACAATATTCAATGATAACTACCATACCTTGATGAGAAGAAACCCACATTTTTTATGAAGAAAACGTCCACAACCAGCCTTCGTATCCCTTCCTTGAGTTCAAGCTTCTATGGGTTTTTGAGAGAATTCTTTCTTAAGAGAGGGTTTTGAATATTTGAAATTGGGGGTCTTGTCTAGGTCTATGACTTAAAAAAAACTTAGTCTACCTAAAAGACCCTAAAAATATCATCCATGGTTCATAAAATACTTGGGGTCAATTTACAAAACACACAAGCCTTGGAAGAAAGGTGGCAGCTTTATAGTGACAGAAAAATGGACCCCAACTACTCGACGTCGACTGAACGACGGCCCATCCTGTTGGGCGTCGTTTGGTTAAGAGGATAGATCCATGGGGTTTAATATCCCACCAATAAGGGTGTAGCTACGCCCCAAAACGACGGTCTGTCATCTGGACTACGGTCAGTTGATGCTAGGGCATCGATTTTCAAGTTTTGGCAGCATTGTTACACAGTCTTGGGTCCTCCTCTAGGACCCCTTGTGGGTACAATGTGGATTCATAACGGTATGATAAACCCCTGTACGTAGTAATCTAGGTCTTATTAACTCCCACCATCAATTTGAATCAAAACAAACACGTAAAACTTACTAAAACATACTAAGACACACAAGCACTTTACAAGGCACATCTTCCCAACGTCATGGACGTTTCACCTCCAAAAATCAACAAACTTTAGACACTACCTCAAAACATCATTATTAACTATTTAAATACAAAATTAACTCATTATACACAAGCGAAGCTCTAGTTAAACCTATTTCGGTTTAGGGGTGTTACACCTTGTTCCCCCGGAAGAATCTTCGTTATAAAGCCTCATCTTAGACTTTGGATTAATTTAAAACTCCATCCTAGGAATCTTTTCAGACCTATTAATCATCCAAAGTTTTAAATCCTCATTTAATTGAGCATACACATGAGCCTAAAGATATCAATATCATTATAAAGCATTGTTGTACATCACTCTTCTTCCACCAAGATAGACACTCCCATCACGAACTTATTCATCCTAGCCCTAGAGTTGGCTACCATGTTTGGGGAATACTTAGAGAGTTGAGCAAGTAATGTTTCACACTCATTACCCCTTGAGTAAGGTTCAGGATTTCT
This sequence comes from Solanum pennellii, assembly GCF_001406875.1. Lineage (NCBI taxonomy): Eukaryota > Viridiplantae > Streptophyta > Magnoliopsida > Solanales > Solanaceae > Solanum > Solanum pennellii. The sequence continues at coordinate 15,449,641 of NC_028640.1, forward strand.
ACCACCTTCTCTCCCTCCACTCTAAGGGGGAAAACCTATTAAGAAAATTCGTATTGAAAACTTCCCAATCTACCGGACCTTCCCTTAATAGTATCTCATCCCTTCATCGCTCAAACACACCTGGGCCACTTTTTTTTGTTGATAAGCGGCTAATTCCGATTTCTCCCTAGCGGTCACACCGATAGCATCAACTACCTTGAACACCTCATTTATGAATCCTTGTGCATCTTTATCCACCTTAGTGCCATGAAAAGTATGAGGGTTCATCCTTATGAAATCTCAAATTCTACAAGCGGGATTATTTTCATTTGGTTGAGGTCCAACTCCCAGATTATCTTTGGCAGCCACATGATTAGTGATGATATGAAATTGAGTCATCATGAGTCGGGTCAACTCTCTAAGAGAAGCCCTTATCTCCGCATTAGTCATATCCCCTTAAACATTGAGATCATGGGGAGCTTGGGGCACTTTTGGCTCTTTAGGGGGAACTGCCTCATTCACATCCTCTTGGTCAATCATAGGGACTTGCTCACCAAGGGGAGGAATCCTCCAATGAGGTACTCCTCCCTTCTCCCTTGTAGAGGGTGTCCTCCTCGTCTTCATGTTGTATAAAAACAGATAAAGAGGTTGAGAAATAATATTGAATTCAACCTGTAGCGTCACACTGAAGTAGTGAAAAAAATGAAACTTCTATCGCCTTATAGCCTCTCACTCATGGATGTGTCGCGACTCACACCGATGAACAAGACTTTACTGGACATGGCTTGTGAAATTTATGACCGTAAACAATTTCCCAAAACATTATACTCTGATATCAAGTTTGTAACGACCTCCAAGTACACCGTAGAAGAAATGAGCACTCCTAAGTCGTCAGACGACATACTTAACCCTTCAGAGGTCTTATACAAGCCTCTTAGCTATCAATCATTACATTAGATATAAAAAGTAGTGCAGAGTTAACACTTTTCACAACAATAATAATAAGAAAAGTCACTTATAAAAGCTAAGTAATAAGTCTCATCGTCACAAGTAAACTTAAAGACTCACCTTAAATATATTAGGGAACCGACCTTTTACATTGCAAAAACACATAATAATTCTTTACAAGTCTTAAAGGAAGAAACTAAAGAAACATATACTATGTCATCATAAGAGGACATACCAAATCTTGAGTGAGTCAACTTCCAAAGCATTTCCGTTTAAACTTGAGCTTGCCTCCAACCTATAATTATAGAGTATAGAAAGGTATGGGGTTAGTAAAAACATTATACTAAGTATGACAATATGCAAAATCACATGTAAAAGAGGACATTTTAGTAGAAACATACAAGTCATTCTATTTTGATAAAACCTTGATGAATCAAGTTATAAAGAATCATATAAGTAACACTCTCATAAACCTCAACATATAGTTACATTTACAATAAACCATTATCACATAAACTTGCCTATCCATAGTTATCCTAAGACTCATTTAAGTAAGACATTAAGAGGATGCTTATACCACCTCTTCAATACGTACCTAAGTGATCCTTATGGCTATGAGGGATAAGCATAGCTCATTACATCTCAACAAGTATTCAATGCTAAAGGCACTAGAGGAAAAATACATATACTTAGCAACTTCACATCAGGAATCATCATCCAAAACAACCCCCAAGTATCACTTAGTGCAATGTGAAAGTAGCATCCCATACTACTACTTCCTCCCTAGTGACCCTTAGAAATTCTCTTTGAATAGACACCTCACATTAATCATATACATAGATTTTATAATATTAGGCATAACATCATTATGATTTGTTTTACATTAGACATAAAGTCACATTATTTCATTTACATCACATAATGACCCATTCATTCATTTCATATAAGGACACACCAAGACATCCTCGAAATGTCTACTTGTGCAAGGGATAGATAGCGTCCCATACAACCACCTACCCTAAATAGTGAACCCTAAAGATGACTTAATTCATTTACATTCCTTTGTGGGGGATACATTTAACCGTCATAGACCATTAGTGCTAGACATGGACTCCCGATATTAACCCCTACCGGAGGGGGGGATCATCACTTGCCTAAGGTAGGGTCATTCAAGTAGCCTTTACATGGAATTTCCAATAGATACACCAATGTGGGCGCATAGTAAAGGGATAAGAAGATTACTTCAAAGTAACATATTTTGTACTAACGAAGAATACTCATCTAAGAGGTACATTGGATACAACATCTCTACTCAAAAAGTGTACCCACCCCTTCTTCAAATCCTCTCCGTGCAAAACATAACTCCTCTATGAAGTGTTAAACATACATTAATATAGGTTAAGGGATAGCTATTTAGCATTACATCTCAACTCAATAAGGGTACTAATACCGAATATCCATTCTCCAACGTATCTTAGAAAGCTCTTGGGAATAGTGATGTTACCACTAAAAATTTCATCTCAATTCACGAAGAGTTTTAATCTCAACATCCCCCTTTTCATTACTAGATTTCTTTTGGAATAGTAAGTTAGAAACTTCATCTCTACTCGTGAAGAGTATATACGTTATAATCCCCCCCCCCCCC